>NC_042495.1:93284821-93297906 GCF_005508785.2 Acyrthosiphon pisum
TTTAAAAATATAATCTTTTAAGAAAAATGTTGTTTTATAAGCGACTTGAAACTATCTAAAAAAAACATTTTCAAAAAAATCTACACTTTTTTAAATAATGAGTATTCAATGATAATAGAATCACCCGGTATATAGTTAAACACATAGGTATGTTTAATTTTGTATGTATATACATTCTTATATATTTATTTACTTATATAAAAAATTTTTATTTTTTATTTTACACAATAATATATACAATCTGACATCTGTACATTTATGCACAATTAGCATATTTGATAAGGGTTACAATACATATGAATACATGATAAGAAGCTACCCACTAGTGGCACTTGACAGACTTATTTAAAATAAAATAAGTTTATACAATCGGTTTCATTTTTTCAGAAAAATTGAAGAAGTTAGATAGGTAGGTACGACATTTTTTGTTAGTCCGTTTTCTGATTTGTTAATTGTTTCGATGTAACAAAGATTGTGCAGACGCGTAGTCTTTATATACCGATGAATGGAAAGTTGTAAATGAAGTTTTCTTGCTCTTATCGTGAATTTGAATAAATTGTTTAAATGGCGTGGGAAGAACAAATAATAATAATAATAGGAAAGAGACCATTTCTGACATTATTTTCCGAGTAACTAACGGGGAATATAGTAGGTATATACTAAATGACAATCGATAGTAGGTATTTAAAGAATAGAAGTCCGATGGAATGAAAATCAGAATGAATAATAAAAAAAAGCGATGAGCAAGAAGAAATAATATACAAAAGACTGCAATAAGGATATATATTTTACGCTGTTAGACAAAAAGAAAACTGAAGAATGACTGAACGACTATCAAAACGTAATCGCTGAATTGAACTTTTAGCAGTTCAATATACACAACTCGTTATACAAAACGCCAAACAATAATAAAATAACGTATGCAAAGATTTGCGTATACTGTTGTCAGTTTAATATTAGAAATACAAAGTTATTACTCACACTCACACTTATAATATTGTGTACTTCTAAATGTCCACGTTTTATGGAATTTTTCATTAAATCGTTATTTTTTCTTTAATATCAGAAAATTAAAATTTTTTTGACTAATTCTATTTTGTTTTTTTGGTGTAGCTCAAAAATAATTGATCGTAGATCATTTAAATTTCCGCCATATGTTCATTTTAGTCATTTCTATACTTGATAACATTTTTAAAACAATGTATTTCAACCTCTAATTATATTTCTAAAGATATTTTCTAAAACATATTATGTATAACAAATTACTATTAGTACATTTATTTTTTGTTAGTAAAGCGGCAGATTGAACTAATTTTTATCAAAAAATCGGTAACAATATGATATGTTTTTAAATTGTAGTCGATATTCCGACTATTGGGTACCATGTAGAATTGTGTAAATTATAGTTTCATGGTATATGTATGACATTTATCTAAGTATTTTTAAAATTTAATTTTGTATAAAAAATAAAATAGTATTGTTACGTAAATTTTCCGTTTTCTCTCTTTATAGTTTTTGCTGGTTATTTAGAAAAGTAATTCTGACCTCCTACTATTCTTCCAACTAGAACTAATTTGCTGTCAGTAACTATCCTCATAGTTCAAGCATAGTCAAGATCAATTCTACTGCATCAAAATATGTTCAACATGTCAAATGGATCTAAAATTAAAACAATATAGATATCAAAGCGCGTATAATGTTATATGTGTACTATTGACGTACATGATACAACGTACAGAAACAAAGCGTATAGAATAAATCTGATGGGGGACGTTTGGCGGAGATAATATTATATTATAAATGTATAACGACATTATGTCACAGCGTACGCGTATGGAGCCCTAACTACTCGAAAATTGGGTCAAGTATATATTATTATATTTTCTACGATGTATAATACAAACGTATCACAGCTGTGGTAAGAGAGTGAGTACATATATACTGCCGACTGTTGTACCATCCGTTACGAAGTATAATAATAATAATCTGCAACAAGGTAAACACATCAAAAGCTAAAGGGCTTATAAATTTCAGAGCTGTAGGTAGGGATCATCAAATCTGGTAATGGCCAAGGGAATTAAGTATCATTTCAATATTTGATTACAAACCGGAAGATGTGACATTTGTTAAATAATTAAGTATTGTTATTTATCCTATACCTACTTGATCTCTCTTTCTATATCTCAGTGTATATTATTATGTACATAATATAAAATGGTTATTCATCAGTCATCACTCATTACACAGTGCCTAAAACTAATGAGTATTTATAATATTATATTCAGAGTGATTTTTTTGAAGGTAAACACACGCAATTTCTTAAAGGTCTTACGGTTTTTGGAAGTATTTTTTTTTAGAAAGTTCAATGTGATTGCAAGACTGAAATATCCAATAATTTAAAAAAATATAATAATATTTTTATGCTTTATAAAGGCAAAACCTTTTTATAGTCGTTACTTTTTTGAATGACATCAAACATCTTCAATCCCATATTTTAAATCTGAATAATGTTCTCATCATTTCAATACATGCATAACTATAAATATAAAAATCAAATTTTGGATGAATATATTATTATCAGTCATTCATAATTTATAGTAGTTGTATACTTGTATGCACCGCCTACATATAACTACATATAAGTCTACACTACATGTTTACCATACATTTTCAGGCCTGGTTCAAGGGGTAGGCGACATAAGCCCACGCCTAGGGTGGTACTTAAGCAACACTTTAGTAAGGGGGCGGAATTTTCAAAATACTGATAATATTATATTGTTAGGAGCGACAAAAATTGATTATGCCTAGTTCATTATTTTCACTTGAGCTGGTCCTGTACATTTGTAATCATTTTATAAGTTGTAACAATCGTTTTTCGTTTTATAAATTATAATAATATATATATTATACCCGCAACCTGCAACCTGCAGTTGTTGAATTCGTCTGGAGGAAATTTACATAATTAGTAAAATCCTAATGTTCAAATCTGTATAGGTACGAATATCTATAATTTCGCGAGTTCGTAAGTCGTGTTGAGGCTGCAAAATATATTACGTTACAATTTAATACAAGTACGAAAAAATAAACGTAGGAGTAACTTACTCTCCTATATAGTATCTGCACACGGCGTAGTTGGTAAAAATTATACGTTTACGCCCGATCGTCCGGATAGAAAACGCATCGCATCAATTATTACAAACATTGTTAATCTCCGCATGTTAGGTATATCGGTTTGTCTGCGAAAAATGTCATTGTTTCGATGGGGTTTTCTAGCGCATTATGGGTCATGTATCTTCAATACGCGTATGGACATAATGTAGTAGGTATATATTATTATTATAGGCATGCGGCAGGTATCGATCGGGACCGGGAAAAATTCCAAAGGGCCCAAGTCGTGTGCGTGCGTGCGTATACCGTTTTGGGTCCTATATATACTTACCTAGGTCCTATATATATAAAACTGTGGTATAAATCGTTACCGTGATTGTATGCTTGCAGGACGATGAAGTGACGACGACGACGACGAGAAGGGACAGTGTGGGGGTGCGCTAGTGCAGTATTCCATATCGCGAAAACACCCGTTGTAATATTTTACCATCTATATGCGTATATGTGTATAGTAATATTATTATTTAAAGTTACGCCCCGGAGGCGAACCGAAATAACTAACAAAGTCTGCACTCGCGATCGCCATCCCGCATAAATTTTCACCGAATATCGTGTGTACGACCTCAGCTGCTGTCGCGCAGTGCGGTTATATACGCTGTCGGAGTGGACGATAATGATAATATAAAATATATATACATAATATAACATATAATATACGATACACGAGTACATAACATGATTTCAATAATATACATATTATATTACTATATACATACATACATGTATATTATAATATATGCGCTGCGCATAACACTAACTTTAAGTAGGTACATACATACATATGTATGTATATAATATATATATATATGTAAAATATTTAATTCATATAATATACCGCATGATCTATTTAACGTATAGACCCCCATTATTTCAAAAACTGTTAACTTTTTAGAAAACATTTTTTATTTTTTAGTTTTAACTTAATTTTAAGTCGTTAAAAAACAAACATTTTCACCGTTTTTGTTATTTATATTTTTATTTTTTTTAAATTCCTTATTCGAAAGAAGAATATCGTAAAAACCGAATTTTGAACGAGTGGCTTATGTGAGTTTTAAGTAGGTATTTAAAGTTTCGATGAGTGAAGTGGTAACATAGAGACCCCTACCTAAGTCCACTACTCCGCTCATATACACTTCAAAAACTTTTAACTAATAACTAGTAAGCTACTTGTACAAAATGTTCAGGTTTCTGTAGATCGAAATACTCCGAATAACTGCTTCGGAATAAAGAATTAAAAACTGTACCTATTTGTTATTTAAAAGAGTGAAAAAAAATTTTAAAAATATAACGATAAAAATTTAAAAATTAAAAAAAAAATGTAAAGATTTAGAAAATCAATATTTTGAACTACGTCGGTGTTTACTGAAATAATAAGTTCCTTAGGTTGAATTGATCGCCTCGCGTATAATATTGTGTGCTCTTTATTATAATATAATACTATTTCATTATACTTATATGTATATACGTATTTAGGTACGTGGTATCGACCTATCTAGGTATATATATAAAACTACTTTCGAATTTGTACTTACCTATATATATATAATACATTAGGTAGGTACTATTATGTACTCCAGAAAGCACTGGGGCGTGATTAAGAGTTGTGCGCCGGTTGTCGGTAGACATTTTAAAAAATATGAGCAAAGAACGTTCTGCAGTGTCTAATAACACATAGACTGGTGGAATAATAATTTGTAAACCTCTAACCCGAGTCATCGAGCTTGTTCGCAAAAAATTATTTCGATCACGTGTTTGTATAATATAAACTTATATAATATGTATAATGTACACAATATAATAATATACAATATAAATATATATTGTATATACATCTTAAATATCTTGTGACCCGTATCCTACGCGCGAATACGAGTCTGTGAATTTATATGTGCATAATAGATATGTATATTTATATATTATTATTATTATTATTATTATTATAGTGCCTATAAATATTAATAACATTCGAAAGCAAAGGGAATGAGTTTATATGCACTGTATAATATACGTTTTGGTTCTCATTCGAAGATATTATGCGTGTAGGAAGGTATATTATGTATATTTTTATTATATGTGAGTGTATGTGTACGCCGAGCCCAAGTAAAAATACTTTTGAAATTTGTCTTACGTTTAGGTGCTATATATTAGAATATCTTGATTGTTAAAAAATATTTTACTATGGTCTATAATAGTTGACTAATGTAATCTTATTGTTGCGTATAGCGCAACAAATATACAGAAATACTCAAATACGAGCATATTACAATGTATAATGTCCTATTGTCCCACAAAAACTAATGGTATAATATGGTATGTATGATCATATTGATCATTATGATTATTACTAAAACTAAATCCATTGGTTATAAATTATAATTGTACATCGATTAATGGCTAAATTAAGCTAATAGCTAAATTAATTAAACCACAAACCGTGTACAACACAAATACACTGTATGTTTTACATATTTATCGAACACAACACTTATATGTTAAATGTTGAATGTATAGTATATAAGCTATATAAACAAGGCGATTCTTCGAACATTTTCGTCCCCATTTTTTCCTTTAATAAAACATTAATTATTTCGAATCTGATTTTTGAAATTTTTAAGTATACTGTATATCAGTATATAGAGCCATATTTTAAATTATGTACTTTATACATAATATTTTCTGCTGAAAAAAAACAATTCAATCGAAGAAAAAATCAGAACGGCGTACCTATATTAAAATTGTGTTGAACAACACAAATTCCCTACGTCAAAATCGCAAACGACATAATATTCTATATTCTGACCAACAATATAATATTATGCTCTATACATATAATACTATTATAGGTATATGCAGGGATATTGTGCACAACTATATAACGTGGAGAACGAAACAATAACGAGACAAGGTTTCTAACATTTGTGATTTCCCTGCAGGGTGTACGTCACAACATTATCTAACTATTGCTTACAATAATATATCACTACACACGAAATCAGACAACCTGTACACAGTTGGGCGACGTAATTATTACGTTTAATTAAAATTACTCGACAATAACTCATGACGGATATTCGAGACAAACGAAATGTGTACATAAAAAAACAATGTCCGAGATAAAAACCGAATGGAGTTGAACCGTGTTCTAACAAACAGATTCTACAGCGGAGAAAACGACAGCGTCGATGTCATTGCGTAGATGTTTGACGGGGATAAAATGATGAAAAAATCAAGTCGAAATTCATTATTGTCTTATTGTACACTGCAGCGTGTCCAATTATTATTATGCCCATAATGATACTGTCTCTACTCGATCGCAATTCGACTTAAATTTGATTTGGAAATAGAAAAAAAACATAATTCGCATTGCTCCATCTATATTTAGTAAAAAATTGGTAATTAGGTATAAAAAATAATAATACTATAGTGGTGCGCACAATATTCAAGCAAAATGAGTCTTGTACGTATTTTCGAGCTTCATCATTATTCATTATATAATATGACTCAATAGTCAATATGAGACCATGTCTATAGGCATATTATTATAATACAAAAATATCTATATAATATGTCTATGGATGAATCGCGTTTCTCATTTCCAAAGGATTACTATGGCAGGGGGCGTCATGGTATAATAAGATATTTAGAATTAAGACGTATACCTACGTAGGAATGTATAATAGGTACCTACCTACTATTGATTTTAGCAAGTTAAAAGTTATAACAATTGCAGGCATAATGAATCAACGCCATTAGTTATTTCTATAACATACGAGTAGTTCGTGTCACAGTTTATAACTTGAGACTATAATTTAAACTTAATGAGTACTTGTTTTACTCATTGATACATCGAAAATTCAGTACCAGTAAACCTATTTAATAGTATTCATTCATTGGTATTGGTATTTTATACAACTGTTTATAGTTAGGTAGTACCTATAAGTTCTATTTTGAGGGTACAACAAACAAACTAAACGGTTCAAAACAACAATGGCGTTCCAACGTTAAAAATGTCCAACTTACTTAAAACTATTTGGACTTTCAAACCAGATGAAAGTAAATAATGAAAATCATAACCATGAACCTCGGAGTGGACTAAATGATTTAGAGCAAACGATTATTTTCCACGACAGTTTTGAGAAAATCAACTAAACACCCACACGAAAAGCCAAGTAAAGTTTTAATTAAAAGTTTATATATGGTCAGCCTGATAGTAAATAAGAAAACACTGATTTGAAACATACTGAAAGAAATATGTATAATATCACAGTATTTAAAATCCTTAACTAACAAATATGTTCTGTTCACACGAAGCTATAGAAGCATATTATATAAACCATAAATAGTTAATATATAATACATTTAGAAAACTATACAATTATTGCGGCGGTTAGTGGTAAGTTAAAATATTAATATAATTTTAATAATTATGAAATTAATACAAAATACAAAGAGAAATAACAAAATAAATTATTGGAAACACCATTGCGCGGGGCGGGGGGGCAAAGGGGGCATTTTACTTTATAAAAGTTTATATTTATTTTAGGTTTCTCTTGTTGAATAATATTATGTTGACGTATTGTCAGTGTTACTGTTATTGCAATAATCGCATTATTCGTGACTATTATTATCTGTGATCCTTGAACAAGTTATTATCTTGAAATCACGATTATGACTACAGGAATGGCTGAACGGGAGGTTAATTTTTTTGCCCCCCCCCCCAGATTTTTATCCAGTTACGCCACTGGGAAACAGAGAATAGTTCTATATTATCATAAAAATATATACTTATGAATGTTTTGTGCGTAAAATGCATTATATAGGAAATTCACTAGGTAGGTACTTTAGATTTTTAGAATGGTTCACAATAAGCTGTTGTACAGGTATAAACAGTTATTCATACACGTTTATACTGCCGATATTAATTATGAGAATACTGAGATAAGTTATGAATTATTATCATAATAAGGGTTATAATTATAAATTATATTATAATATCTTATCACATTTATATGTCTAATTTATTATAATATTTATGAACGCATTACGCAAGTAGGTATGTCCATACAAAAAATTCCACCTAGAGCCTCCCTAAATATTTCTCTGGAATTACCTAATTAATTAAAATATGTGTTGCATCTAATAATAACATTAATAAGATCTAACATATAAATAATATAATTACTGTTTAATTACTTTGAAAAACTTTGCGGTGGTGGACGGTGCACGCCGGAAGTATTTAATTAATACACGAAGTAAGAAAGAGGATCTCTAACCAAACTACAAACAATTAGTTAAGTTGGTAAATGTTGGCTTACAAAACATAGTTTGGAAAGTTGAAGTAAATAATAAAGGATAATAATGGAATAATTAGAACCGAACTGAAAGAGAAAATCAATTTGACGGGAATAATAATAGTCTTCTATCCTATATATTAAAATATATAACTATAGAGATTTTAAAGTATAAGTAAAATTGTAAAACGTACGATAAGTTAACCAAAACAGATTTGGTTACAGTATCATATAAATAGACTAGTACAGTGTAATTTACTCGTTTTATATGTAATATAAATTCATTTATATGGCGACGATATTATTATAGGCATGCGTGTAATATATAAATGTACCTATAATCAATAAACGAATATCAAAACGTGTTGACGTCAAAAATCACAATTGTGATTCAAGTAGTGTGAAAATGTCGGTGTTGAGCACATCGTCTGAGACAATCCGATATTCCCGATGTGATTATGGATAAATTATTTAATAACTTATAATGTTTATTCTGGTAAGTCATCTGAAAAAGACATCGTATACTGGTCATTTTTAAATTAAATTAACAAGTCGTCTATAAAAAATATGTGTTAGTTTTTTTAACAATATCAAATAGGTGTCCATCATGAACTTATTGTAATTTAACAATTAAGAAAAATTACAAAAAATAGGGGGTCATGTAGTAAACCAAATTTGAACAAAATAAAAAACAATAAAAATGTAGTGATGCTTTAGCAAAACTATTAACGTGCGTGAACTATTAAACGTAAAAACACAAAAAAAAAGTGTCGTTTACTTGAGACATGACGGCCAACTCTCCCTTACTAAAATATAACTTAATAATAAAAAAAGGTGGGCAAGTGGATGTCGCTCTGCTGTATAGTAGGTTACAAGTGGGTCACTGTATAATGGATGGTATTAAATTTGAAGTCAATGATATAATATCATTGTATAAGAAAAACGATACTAAGAAGAGACGGTAAGTCAGTCTAGGTATAAGACATATTATATACTTATATCTTTGGTATTAAAAAAAAATTGACCTATAATAGGTACCTATAATAAATTCCAAATTAATCATATCACAATATCCGTTAGGTACTTATAACGTGTTATACATCAACAACAAACCGTTATACTATCATAGATATATAATAGTATACTTTAAAAGTTTCAAGTACCGACGAATAATATTATACAATCACAACAAAATAGCTAAAATAGTTATTCTATGTTTCTAATAGGTATGTAATTTCGTCCAAATTTGAACTTAAAATGAGTATAAAAATAAACTGTGCTTATGTATTTTTTTGATTTTTTGGTAACAGAATTAACTACTTACGTGGAATCTTGTTTTAAATTTTCAATCTTTAGATATAAAAAAGAAACATTTTATACATTTTTAACTACAAAATAATTATTCAATTTTAAATTTCATAAATTTTGTCAAAATTCGATCTTTAAATGCTTATAAAAAAAAATTGTGCCTATGTATTTTTAATATTTTTCAACTGCTACTGTAACAATATATCAGGAACCTTGTATTACATTTTTACACTTTTTGGCCCAACAGATAAAACTTTATTGATATTTATAGAAAAAAAAACTAAAAAAATTGAAAACTGACAATGTCCATAAACTGCTCAAAAAGAGTCAAAATATTTTCAAAATTTTATGGCGTATAGAAAATAAAAATATTAACATTCAGTGAAATTTTCAAATATCTACAGTTATTCGTTTTTTAATTACAATAAAATAAGAAAATCGTCATATGAGAAATCGAGCGAATATCAAATGTTGTAAAAATATGAATTTCAAACGTTCATAAAAATTTAATTTGATTTTCTTGAATACATTTTTTTTGTTGATAAAGGTAGACAATATTATGAGGAATCTTGTATTACATTTTCAACTCTTAGATTTAAAAAGAAAAATTTTTACGAATTCTTATCCCAAAATAAATATTTTGTCAATTTTTGAACTTTAAATGCTAATAAAAAAAAACTGTGACTAAGGATTTTTAATATTTTTCAAATGTCATTGTAAAAATATAGTAGGAGCCTTGTATTAAATTTCCAAGTATATTTACTCAACAAATAAAGTTTTATTGACATTCATAGAAAAAAAAACCTAATAATATTAGAAACTGAAAACGTTCCTAAACAGTTCAAAACAAAACAAAATCTTTTGAACATTTTATCATGTATAGAAAATGGAAATATAAACAACCAGTGAAAATTTCATGTATTTACGGTCATTTGTTTAAAGTTACACCAAAAACCAAAATCAATTTTCTCGAAAACAGATTTTGCGTAAAAATTCCCGTTTTTCCTTAATTTTTCTTTTGTTTTTCATGGTGCTTTTGAAAACAATTGAGAAATTTAAACAAATACTTTTGATCCCCCCAAAGTACCAACTAGATTCACTTTCCTATCAGAAAAGATACTGTTGAAGAAAATCTAAGCATTTTTACTGTCCTAAAAGGTGATGACAGACACAAAAAAAAAAATTTTAAAAAACACACACATCATTGTAAAATCAATACATTCATCTTTTCACTCAGAATCTAAAATCAATGAAATCGGACTATCATGGCTACGCCACAGATCTTAGGTATATTATATAATACTGGCTACTGCACTCGTACTCCATCATAATTTAGTATCCAAATTACTGAAGATTATTTCGTATACTTTAAGTTTAGATAATATATTGTTATATATTATTATAAATGTATACATAGGTAGCTGGTACAGTGGTAACTAAGTATACATAGGAAAGCAAATAAAAATTTGTTTTTTTTTTTTTGTGTCATTATTTCCGGATATTACCTGTATAATCAGTTGGTCGAAATATTTCACCACCGTACGACGATTGCAAACTATAATATTAAATAATATTGAATATATCCATTAAGAGTAAGCCTCGGTGCATACATATGCATAGTGAAAACGAATAATAATACATTTTGAAATAGGTACATTGATAGAAGACAGGAATGTTAGCTGACAGGATATGGTGTCGGTGGCGGTGTGTGTGTTCCGTGGTGCTGGCGGAACTGGGGAAGTGGGGGGAGATTGTTAAAACCGCAATATTTTAATTAAAGGTTTTAAGAGCGAAAATCATACGAGTATAATAATATTATATACGAAATACCGCCACCACGGCCTAATTACGACATAATATAATATAATGGTCGTCTGGCGGGCGCTCGTCATAGCACCACCCGAAAAATTGATCGAAATATTACGGTATTACGTTTGTTCAGCTGGATATTAAGTATTGTAAATGTATTATATCATTCCTACAAATAGCGCTGGACTAAGATATATTACACACTATACGCAACCTAGCCTGTTCGATGAAATTATCTGCGAAACAGCATACCGATCTAATCCACCTAAGATTATAACCTACAACCTATAACCTATTGCTGTTTTATTCACTTTTGTGTGTATTGTATATTAATTGTATACGGTAAAAAATATCGATAAAAATATTTTTATTTTGTTTCAATCGAAGTGTTTGATACTTTGATGTCTGTCAATACTCAATATCTGATAAATGAAAACTGTCAACCCCCTCACTCCTGACTCCTCGATAGCAATAATTGTATTGGTTCTCAAAAAAAATAGTGTCATTATAATTTCCGTTTATATCACGTCATCTACAGACTACAATACGTTCACAATCGTGTGGCGAACAATTTTAGTACCTATATGTCCCCCTTAACATTTTTGATTAAGTTACAATTATTATTATTATCTATAATTTATTATTAAAAACATATTAACTTAAATAAAACTTGAACTTGACTTACATGATATTTTGAACTTTCTTCACTAATTATGCTTGATGGTAAGAAATACAAGGCTCCTGATATAATATTGATACAATAGCAGATGAAAAATATTAAAATTTCACAGGCACGATATTTTATTATAAGCATTTAAAGTTCGATTTTTGACAACATTTATCAAATTGAAAATTTAAAAATGATTTTGTAGTTAAATATTTATATAATGTTCAACATTTATAGCTAAGGTTTAAAAATTTAAAACAAGGTTCCACGTAAGAGTTAATTCTGTAATAACCAAAAATCTAAAAATATACATAAACACAGTTTTTTTATAGTTACTTTAAGGGGTATGAATACTATTGAAAAATTCTATGAAAATATATTTTTGTATTTCCAATCATATGGTTTATTGAATGGTTTGAAAGTAAACACATCTATTATCAATATTATAGAAGAGAAGTTAATCTATGTCTGTTTAAAAGTAAATTTTCGATATTTTAATTACTAAACTCACTAATTCAAATTCAAAAAGGAAAATATTACAAGTTTTAGAGTGAAATATTGAATATTGAAAATAAAATATCGAAAATCAACTCCTATACAAATCTATATAAACTTCTCCTCTTCAACTTTATAGTAGGCGTTCTGGTGTTCATACTGTAATTTCACTCAGTAAGCTATTTTAGTGGAAATACAAAACTTAGTTTCAGTGTTTTACTAAAATTCACATTTGTAATTATTAATGTGTAAAATGCTGCGTTACTAGCATGTGTGTGCACGTGCGGGTGCGCTCCGCTATTTATTTTATACACAGCCATTCACATTAAGAGGACGCCACACCCGCA
>NC_042495.1:93301780-93306436 GCF_005508785.2 Acyrthosiphon pisum
TCATAACTCGCTTAAAAATTGAACTATCGTAAAAAACCAACATACAAACACAGATAATCTTCTTACCATCAAGTTTCATGATAGGTCGATTCACTCTAATTGTTAAGCTAACGGCATAAAACGTGAACTGCTGAGCGTAAATTTGCTATGTTACGCGTTTGTAAGTCGGAGACAACAAATGCGGGTGTGGCGTCCTCTGATAAAAATTACGCACACATTTACACGACCTGCATGCACACAAATAGAAAATTGCCTATACTGAACTCCTTATAAACGGTCGGTATGTCAAATTTGGACGAAATTACATATTAAAATTTAATCCGCGAGAATAACGATTTTAATTTTTTTTTTGTAATTTTATAATATTAATTAAATTTACCGGCTACTGTATCAATAATAAATAATAGCAATATAAATAATATAAGTAATATAAAATATCCTAGACTGACCAACGGTATCCGATCAGATTCGTTTTTCGTATACAATGATATTATATCATTGAATTCAAATTTAATACCATCTATTACAGTGACCCACTTGTAACCTACTGTACAACAGAGTGACATCCACTTACCCACTTTTTCAGTATTGAAATCGTGACTTCCTAGGTTCAGTGTTTGCGCAATATAACTGCTTTTTTCAATAAATATCTGTAAAACAAAAACAAAAAATATTTAATTTACTACCACATATAAATTACAAATACTACTGGTATTAATTATTATAAAAAATATTTATTTAAGTTATATATATATATATATATGTTATAGGCAAAGTTGGAAATCGGGCATTTTGTACCCGGTCACTGTGCACAATGTCCGATTTCCTACTTTGTCCGTAATATATATTTTGTTATTCTCTAAAGTTCATCTATTATATATCATGGCCAATGGGCATAGAGCCAATCAGCCAAATATATATTTACCGTGAAAATTAAATTATGAATACGTTAAGAATAACATAAATATTACGTGCGCAATGTATTTTAAATTTAAAAATAAATTTTTATCCTACCAAAAAAAGGACAAACCATAATAAAATATAAACTTTTCCAATTAACTTAATTATGTTGAAAAATAACTCGTAAATACATCTACCGTTATACATTGTTGTGAAAAACCACTCGCTATAATAGTTAATTGGTTCGGATTTCTGAATAAAGTAACTATTTAACAACTACCTACTACGTGTACCTACCTTAAAAGTTAAAAGTTTAGAAAATAACTCCTAACTCAATTTTAAAATGTTCAGTCTTATATATTATACATAATAAACCGACGTACATCGATCTATTCATTGGCGAGCGCTGGATTTTTCAATTGAGTGTGAAGAATAATTTTAGTAGATATAATTCTTCCCTAACTTGCTGTAGTCAACCATTAAGCATAATTAGTGAAGAAAGTTAAAAATATTATGTAAGTCAAGTTCAACTTTTATTTAGGTTAATATGTTATTAATAATAAATTATAGACAATAATACTAATTGTAACTTAATCAAAAATGTCGAACCCGGACATTTCGCCGCGACCGTTTCGCCGCAGACCATTTCGCCGCGGACCGTTTCGCCGCCGCACCGTTTCGCCGCAACCGATTCGCCGCTGGACTTTTCGCCGCGGACTTTTTCGCCGCCGGACCATTCGCCGTGACCGTTTCGCCGCGGACCGTTTCGCCGCAACCGATTCGCCGCTAACCTCCCCACAAAATATCAATAATACCAATTATGTACCTACCTATCATTTAATATAGGTATAACAATAGGTATTAGGTACAAAGATTATACAATTTTTTCAAATCTCACCACCCGAATATTTCATGCGTTTATCCCCGATTATCACATTTCTGATTTTGAAACATAAATTTCGGTATGTTTCTCAATTCAAATCAGATACATTTTATCACCCCTCCTACTGGAATTCGCAGCTTTAATTTCCGTTTGTGCATAAATGCGCAGCTCATAGGCATGCTCACGGGGGTGGAGCCATTCGCTTTCAGTGCTTGCACTCTGTTGGGCCGGGGTCAAAAGCTTTTATTTTAGAACCCATAATAAATAATAATATAACAAAGTCCCACAAAACAATACTTATCAGAAAGAAAAAATAACAACATATTTTGTAGGTAGGTATACGTTTACGACTTAATGGCACGTGACAATAATTATGAAATTATTATAATATATACCTATATAATATAAACTTGAATTTCTAAGCGTACATTTGGTATGTTACGCGTTTTTAAGACGGAGGCAACACATACGGGTGTGGTACTCTTAACACGGCAGGCCATTTTTTAAGAATATTTTTTGTGTCCAAATGGACACACTCTAAAGTACAATGGACACCCAGTAAAGTAAGATTTTACTAACTTTGTGTTCACTAGAATAAATAAATATTAAATTGTAGTAACTAATAATATTAGATATAATAAATATTAATATTAATATATTACACCTATAATATATTAATTAAACTATTATTTCTTAGATTTTTCTTCTTTTTTATAAAAAAATATATACTTGTTTATCATTCTGAACAATAATAAAAGTAAAATATATTTATTAGGTCAGTAAAGTATATAAATAGTATTCAGAGGAGTGTGGCCGTTTTAATTCCGTGTAGAAATATTTATTTCTAATATGGGGAGTGTCTGCCTGGATAATTTTCAATGTGCCCCTTTACAAAAAAAATTTTACCTAAGTAATTTTGTTTTCTGTGTATACAATTAATATCTTACTATAACTAAAGACTAATCTCATAAACAAGGTATTCATTTTATTATTAGATAGAATTTTACTGTGTTAAATTTAATTAAGTTAATATAAACAAAATAATGTATGGTTACAACCTTTATAAAATATAATTTTAAATACAGTTTGACAATATTGTTTTGGTAAAAAATATATTCTTTTTGATGATTAAATAGATACAAAATTAAAATAAATATAGGTAATAGGTACCTAATATAGATAAGCTGGTTGATTGTATGGACCCTGACGACACGGCCGAGCACACGGTGTTTGCCTGTCCAAGGTGGCTTGACGACCGAGCCCGGCTAACGGACATATTGAGGAGACCCCCAAACGCTGGCGACGTGGAAGATATCCTGTGCGGTCCCTGCCCGGCCGACCTGCCAGACGATACAGAATCTCGGCGCAGAGTCCTCGCTCAGTTTGCGATCAATCGACGGGAGTTCACAGCCATGTGCGAGTCGATCCTGTCGACGAAAGAAGCCGACGAGCGCGAAGAGCAGGCGCACCGATGACCGGCCACCCCCGGGACCAACGATGAAGAACGGTCTGATTCCCCACGGTTCGCGGAATCGCGAAATGTCGGAGGTGTCACCGACCACGTTCTTCATCCCCCCCACTTGTGACACCACGGGAGGGGATGACGATCACCGCATCGTAAGGGACGAAGAAGACCATACGGATAAGTACGAGACTGCTAGGGCGGACGGACTCCGGTCGGCCCGCCAAAAGACGAACATCCCACCCATTTGTAAATTGTTATGTTATGTCATGTATAAAGGGGGGTAAGTCGGGGAATTGTCCCGTTTACCCCCCCCGTATGTATATATATTGTTGTTTACTTCAATAAACGCCGGCGGGGTTGCGGAAGTAATGGGCAAGCAATTCCCGCGGCGCCGTCGGTTCAAAACTGGAAAAAAAAAAAAAAAAAAAAAAAAAAAAGATAAGCTGGTTGATTAGAATGTCAGGAGCTTTAAGAGCTGCAGATATTCTAGTGTAGTTATTATTAATGTATTGGGTATATAATAACCAAGGTCTAAAAAAAATTAATCAATTTTTTTTTTTTGGTTTTTTTAAAAATTCAAAAATATCTATTTTGTAAAGTTAAGTATATTTTTTCTATGATAATATGGAGAAAAAAAATGTTAAAATCAATTGAATTTTGAATGAATAAAAGCAATTTATATTTTCAAAAATACTGTATAATGTTGTCATTTGTCAAATTGTAAGGTTTTCGCACGTTTATTAATAATGCTATCCAATAGGTAATAAAAACACACTATACCCGTTGCCTATGTATGTTCTACTTTGTATTTGTTCTTATAATATTTTTAAATATATCCACCATTAACTGGGCAAGTAAATTTTATAGGACCATTATTTTTGTAATGAAATTAACGTGTCACTGGGATTAATTTTAATTAATTAAAAAATGTGTTACAAAAGTCATGTCACCATGGGTCTATAAAATTGACTTGTGCAAGTTGTGCATAACAGTTCACGACGGTGGATTAAATTTAGCATTAGTTATTTAAGTGTGGGAACTATGCAATTTTACAAAAGTATACAATAACAATATGCTGTATTTTTTAAAATATAATTAGCTTTCATTTATTCAAAATTAAATTGATTATAAAATTGTTTTTATCCATATTATAAATTAATATTATTTTAGTATATATTTTTTTTTTTTATAGACTACGGTAAAAGGGAGGCAATATAAAGGAAATCATCTTATTAATATGTAAATACATAATTGTCACATATAGCATTAAAAAATGTATGAGTCGCCAGTAAAGTTAAATTTTGTTTTTCTTTCCCATTGGTTAGGCTCCCCAATAAATAAAGATATCCAAGTGTCCATAGACCACAGTGATTACCGGGTAGCCGGGTGGGCCAGACCGATGCTGATC
>NC_042495.1:93306536-93308834 GCF_005508785.2 Acyrthosiphon pisum
TTTATATTTTTGAGATTTTTGGTTCCAGAATAACCTACTTACGTGGAACCTTGTTTCTACATTTCCAATTCATTGCTATGAAAGTTGAATATTTTATACATTTTTAATTACAAAATCATTATTTTTAAAATGTTATAGACTATGGTGTATAGAAAATGCTATTATAAACATTGAGTCAAAAATGTCATGTATTTACGATCATTTGTTTTAGAGTTACACCAAAATCCGAAATCGATTTTGCGTAAAAATTCCCGTTTTTCCTTACTTTTTATTTTGTTTTTCCTGGCGCTTTTGAAAACTTACTTTACTTTTGACCCCCAAGTGTCAAGTAGATTCACTTTCCTGTCAGAAAAGATACTGTTGAAGAAAATCTATGCATTTGTACTGACCTTAAAGGTAATGACAGACACAAACATTTTTTTTGAAAAAACATATTAAGTATATTATACAATTATGACGATAAAATAATCTTTAAAAAAGAAAAAAATTATTCTAATAATTATCAAAATTATTTGAATGTTTGGCATCAACAGCGTATAAATTGTGAATACAAAATGAAAATAGTCTATTATAATATATTATTATTACATCTTATTAGGTAAATCTTCTTAAATGAAAATTAAAAAACAAAATGAAAATGAATATATAATATACTTACATACATTGGCTACATTGGCTACATTAAAATAATACTAATGTAATTTGTGATTTCCAATGAACAATTGAGCTAGGTAGGTACTTGAAAATGTTAATCACCCTTCTGCTTGGGAAAAGTAAGTAAACTGTGTTAAATCTGTTGGACATTATCAAAACTTATTCACATAAATGTTAATAAATATAATTTTTTTATGATAATAAAATAATATTAGGCGTGGCTGCATGATTAAAAATTAAAATATGCTAATATTCTGTTTGAAGAATGTATGTAATATATTATATTGTCTGATATATAATATCCGCTACAAGCAAACAAGTTATTAGTAATAGATTTATAAATCCAAAAATATTAATAACAATATTTAATATTGTGGTAGGTAGGTACATGATATTGGTACCTATAGGCTATAACGACTATAACTTATAAGCTACAAATCATTGGTGCAAATAGGGGGGGGGGGGGAGAGGACTTAATCCCCCAATTCAAAGGTCCGTACTTAGTAGGTACTAAGCATATTATAATTTTTAGAAAATAATATAGGAAGATCGTGAGGGTTTAGTCCCCCACCAAAATATTGGACTATTTGCGCCTATGCTACGAATAATAATATATTATACTTAAACTTTTTGTAAGTCGAAAAAAACACTGGTTCCTGTTATATTAAAATAGTTCGATACTTCGATGCGATTATTTTATTGTAAGCCACTAACTTTTACAGTTTTTTACGTTTTTTTTTATGTTTTGAGTTGTTTTCCATTGTTGAGACAGATACAAATCATTACAGACTGATATATTATGAACATTGTATAATGTATATTAGATATTTGATACAATAGTCAATGGTGAATGGGTCACCAAATAAATCATCGATACACTCATCACTTACCTATGTTATATTATGTTGCAGGTAGGTATACAAGTACACTGTTTAGTGTTTATACGCGAGGAGTATTACGTAAATATTATATTAAATATTAATCAATTAAATTAATAATTAATTATGTAACAATCAATGATTTAACAATGTTGTTTTAATAATTCCAGAGTATACCTACCAATCCTGACCTAATTTGTTCTAATGTGTTAATAGTTAATACGGCTGAATCCTCTAATTTGACTTTGTAGCATATTATTTTATTAAGTGCATGGGTTTGCTCAATTCACGATAAAATAATTTTCTAATAATAAATTGTTTAATTTTTATTTTGAAACAAACATTTTTTTTTTGTCTTAGTTATTTAAATAGTTAATAGTTCCTTTTCTTACATGGTATGCATTATGTAACAAATATGAATAAAGTTCAATTTTGTATTTGTACGTGGCCCGTGGGAAGTACATAGGAGGTTATCAAATATCTGTAGTGCCAAACAAAGCAATATAGGCTAAATATTACGAACTAATAATTACATTAAACGGTCAGGATATTGTATTAATTGTAGGTACATTTGTCATTTGCATGTGTATTAAAAATCATATACCTAGATAATAATTTCATAATTATTGTCACATGGCCATTAAGCCGTGAACGTTAAACCTACCTACAAAATATGTTGTTATTTTTTCTTTCTGATAAGTATTGTTTTGTGGGACTTTGTTATATTATTATTTCTTATGGGTTCTAAAATAAAAGCGTTTGACCC
>NC_042495.1:93309035-93344145 GCF_005508785.2 Acyrthosiphon pisum
GGAGGAAAGACTGAATGCATTAGCAATATTTAGCATTGAAGCAGAATTGGTTGAAAAATTAGATTTTAATGATACTATTAACACATTTGCCCATCAAAAAGCAAGAAAAAGAAAAGTATAAAATAATGGTTTGTTACTTTTTATAATATGATTATTTTATATTTTTATATATCTAAAATATATTTTGTTTAATTTTAATTTTATGTTTTTACTTGTTTTCACATAGGTATTATATACATGTACATATTGATGTGGCTAATAAACCTAAAATAAAGTTTTATTATTTATTCAAGTATCGAGTAGAGAAATGTGTACAATATTTTTTTTTAATTGGGGGCACCAATTTTTTTACAGCCTATGGGCACTATAGATCTTAATCCGGGCCTGTACATAATTGGTATTATTGATATTTTGTGGGGAGGTTAGCCCTTCGCGGCGAATGGTCCGGCGGCGAAATGGTCGCGGCGAAATGTCCTAGACCCCAAAAATGTTATGTGGGACATATATATATATATAGCTCTAACTTGGGCGATTTTCATTAAATTTTAATATTTTTATTTTTTGAACTGTTTTAAAAAATACGACCAACATAATAGCTATCTTGGAAAATTAAAAAACTTATTTGCCTAAAACAAACTTTTGAAAAAAAAAAAATCGAATATTATGTTCTACCATCAGAATGTCCATACTTATTACCTACTCTAAACAAACTGCTTTTAAATAAATTGATTTTCTACGGAGATACTAAGGATGATACGGAACTTCTGGGACATACTGTATAATATAGCTGTTCCCTAATAAACTTTTTTTAAAAATACTTATTTTATACCATTCTAGAATTCTACCCATCAGCCATCGACCTAAAGGGCATCATCACTTAGGGCATACAGAGTGCAGAAATAATGTAACATTTTTTTCGGGATATAAAGGGTTAGGAAAAAAAAATTAATATGACTAGTGTATTACCAGCAGGGAGTCAAAACGGGTTTGAACCCGGGTCGTAACACGAAATCCGAAACCCGCTAAAAATTGTACCCGGTTTTTAACATGAAACCCGAAACCCGGAAAAAATTGTACCCGGTTTTTAACACGAAACACACAACCCGCAAAAAGTTGTACCCTGTTTTTAACACAAAACACAAAACCCGAAAAAAATGTTCCCCGGTGTTTAACACGAAACACGAAAAAAATGTACCCGTATTGCAAGGTGCAACATGAAACATGAAATCCTCAAAATTAACTTATACACTGTATACACTAATAATAACTTTACTAATATAATATTAAATTATAATTAGCTTTACCCAGAGGCCAGATTGCCAGAACCCAGTCATTCTTCTCTACTTTCAGGACATAGGGGTAATTAGTTAATTTGGAAAGACTTATTGAATTTAATATTTATTATTGCATACCTAATCGACTATAAATTTTAACATGACAGACAAGTGACAACAGTACCTATTCGAATTCGGGACGCGGGTATTTTAAATTATAATTAGTATAATGTTGATTGTTGACCAAATGCTATTTGGCATTTTATATTTACATTTGTATATTATAATTTATAAAGAATTAAGACAAACGGCGATGGTACGCGTCTATTATTGGATATTATTGTTGTATTATTTTTGATTTGTAGCTAGGTGGTGTAAAATGTAAATGTGTAATCCAGGGCTGTATATGGATAATATTTCTAAACTTAAATTACTGCAATTATTGTACTTGTTTCTTGTACTATGTTTTATACATTAATCATTATTGTAAATAGATAATTCCGACTTTTTTTAAATTATAAATATTTCATTAGTGAGGGGAGGCCTTAAAAAATACGGCCTTTGGCGTATAGACTTTTTTTCGGTTCAATAATAAGGTAGCGCCGGTTATTAGCTAGGCTGCCACTGCGGATGAAGTCTAGTCACGCCTACTCAAAATTCAAAACCCACAAAAGTGTAACCCGGTTTTAAACCCGAAACCCGCAAAAAATTGTACCCGGTTTTTAACACGAAACCAGAAACCCGTAAAAAATTTTACCCGGTTTTTAACACGAAAAACGAAACCCGAAACCCGAAATATTTTAACCCGTTTTGACTCCCTGATTACCAGTGCCTAAATCATCATTCCTACACGAGCTACAACCGCATAGTCAGACCAGTTTGTTGACTATTTTTCATTTGGAAAGAATTGATTTTGAAGGAGGCTAATCTACGTTTCAAAAAATAAATAAAACATCTGTAAAATAAGAACATTTACTGATTTTGATAAAATACATCAATGATATAGATATAATACTAAATAAAAAAACATTCATTTAATTAATATGTAATGTACAAATTCTTAGATATTAGTATATATTAGATTATACAACTATTTCCAATAGGTACCTACACTTTACAATGATAAAAATATGTTCACATTATAAATATAATTTGAGACATGACCACCATAATATCCAAATGCATATAAATCGCAATTCATGATAATTTACAGATATGTAGGTATTAGCATATCTAATATTATTGTTCTGTGGTATTAGGCTAATAGGAACCTATTACCTTTTGGTACCTAAATAAAAAGTTGTACAATAACAATACAATATATTATATAATATAATATGCAATATACATTTATATAAATCAAGTTTAATATGCCAGTACAAATTGTTATTTCTTACATCGTCAAATTTTCAATATTTATTTATATTACTTGAATATGGATCATTTAAGCAAAAATCATCAAATTTGATTTACATTTTTTATTAATTGAGCAAAAATGTTGATAGATTTGTTTAGTGTTTTTTTTTTAGCTCAGTGACATAGTTATAATTTTGTTCGGGGAGGGGTGGGACATTTTTTTGGATAATAACTGTAAACCCTTCCTAACTGACACAATACCATAAAATTCTGCTTTTATTTTTAATACACTATTATACACAGTAAAATAATTTATATGGAATATTTTAAACACATTAATTAACAACAAATTATTTTAATCTATAATAATATGTATAAAAGCTAAATACCACTCACTCATCACTATTTCTCAAAAACGACAAAACATAAGAACTTAAAATTTAGAATAGTGGTTCCTTTAATGATCTAGATGTGCAAAGAGGATTTTAAAAAAAACACATTTTCTAGGGTATTTAAGAAGTTATTTGGAAAAAACTTGATTTTGATAGTTCATCAATTACTATTTATACTCTGTTCAACGAAAGAACGCACGGGCTACCCAATAAAATCGGTTTGGTCTGCCACCGACTGATGATCATAATTGGTCTTCAGTCTACATGCGCAAAACTTGTGCCATCTCTCGTTAAACAGAGTATAACATTATAGTATTAACTTTATTGGCATAAATAGTTAATTTTGTATAGACACCAAACATAGCGTTTGGTACATTATACTATAACATAAAAAAAAAGGTGGGCAGCAAGTGGGTATGTTGTCTAGAGAGACATTGTAATATATATGTTAAATTTTAATGTAATGATATAAAAGGATTGTGTACAAAAATATAATTTTATCCAAATTCAAACTTAAAATATTTATAAAAAAAACTGTGTTTATATACTTTTGGGTCCAGTATGAACTACTTATGAGAAACCTTATTCTAAACAATCTTTAGCTATAAAAAATTTAACATTTCACAAATTTTAACTAAAAAAAAATTTGCACATTTTTGTGATTTTATCGAATTTTATCAAAATTTGAAATTTAAATGCTTATAAAGTTATAACATAAATCCATGCTTATGTATATTTAATATTTTTCAACTTATGAGGAACATTGTATTACATTTTCAAGGCTTTTGTCCCCACAAAATCTAAAATGTCTATAAATACTAAATAGCTCAAAATGATATATTTTGAAAACTATATCATGTATAAAAAATAATAAAATAACCAATTGGTAAAAATTTAAAGTATTTATGGTAATAAGTTTTTGAGTTACACCAAAAATCAAAATTGGTTTTTTGTAAATTTTTTGTTTTTCATTCACTTTTTTTTGTTTTCCAGATCATTTAAAAAGTTCTGAGAATCTACAAATTTTTTCAAATTTTATATCAGAAACCATCCTCAAAATTATATATTTTTATTTGCGTTTCTTTTTTCGTTCATGTATTATCACATGTGTATGTAAGTGTCCAGTTGTTCGAAATGCATCACCGCATACAGGACATTTAAATGGTTTTTCACCTAAAATTTTAGAATAAACTCATTATAATAATTATACTTATAAGTTTTGATGTTATAAATGCATAAGCATACAAATTAGATAGGTATTTAATTTATTAATCAAAAAAATTATAACCAATTACCTGTGTGTTGTCGCATATGAACTTTCAAAGTTGACGTTGTAGCAAATAATCCATTACACTGGGGACACTCTGCTCGTTTCATCTGACCTGAATGGGTGATTTTATGATATTCAAGTGAACTCTTAGTGGCAAATGCTTTATTACAATCCTGTTCGTCGCATTTATAAGGTTTGTCACCAGTGTGTGTTCTTTCGTGTCTTTCGAGATCGGCATTCTTTTTAAATATTTTCTCACAGAATTGACACACTTTTGGCAATGGCTTTTCCGTCTTCATATTTAAAAAGAAAATTTTAAAATAGTTCTTAAAATTGGAATGTGTATATAACTTACAATACTAATGGTTCTTTCTTCTGAATTAGCTATATTAGGTACATATACAACTTTTGGCTCAGCTTTACTACTTGGATGAGTTATATTTCTCTTAATTTCATTACTGACACAATTCTTCTTTTTCAAATTTAATGAACTCACATTTTTTTTTCTTGGTCTAAAATTTAAGAGTATTGTCAAATGAAACATTGATAAAATAATTACTTATAAACTTACAAAATCTTTTTTGCATCCAATTTAGACATTTTATTCCCACATTTTTTTTTTCTTGAAGGAAGCTAATTAACATGAAACAAAATAAAATATAATGTAAATCTCAAACATCTAATAAATATACTACCTTTTTAGTGGTAGTGGTTTCTTCTACAACACTTAATGGTATTGATTCATTTTTAGTAGCAGTTGTTATAGGTTTCATTCCCTGTAATATAAAAAATACATAATATTAAGTTACAAAAAGAAGTTGTATTATTACCAAGTCAATAAATATTCAAGCCGGGTGAGATGTTAGATTTTAATTTTTGTTTGATACACTAAAAAAGTATCTATACTTTTTATACTTATTACTAATTACAAAGTAGTAGGAATCAAAATGTTTACAATGTGTAAAGTTTTCCTACTACGCTACCCTTTTATTGGGTGCTAATTAGCTATAGAAACCATCACTTACTTCCCGAATTATAACATTGAGTATATTACATTACAGATAATATCAGTAATTCATGTGTGTCGACATTATTAATTTAATAGTACTATGTTAATAAGCCAGTGCTTAGCAACATACATTTATATTTTTTATCTTAAAATATCTCTTTTTATCTATACATCTAATTAATATACCTTTTTAGCAGTTTCTTTTACAACATTTAGTGATATTGATTCATTTTCAGTGACAGTTGTTAGTAGTTCCTTTTCCTGTAACATAAAAAATTAATAATATTAATATAGCTAATAGAAATTACAATCCATATTCCAAATTATGAATGTATGCGTTAGTGTTAGTGCATTACATATAATATCAATAATTCATCAGTCAGCAATATGTGTGCATTTATTTTTATCTTTGGCATTTATACCTTATATTAGATAAGGTAATAACTAATATTAACCACAAACTAATAAATGATATATTATATTACTAAAAATGCATTGTGTACTGCACTGTGTATAATATCCATTTAACAAATAATATTATTTACTATGCCGAGTTATATGAAAAATCACTAAACATAATGAATCAATTGTGAACTAATGGTCCCTTAAATATGATTTAGTGGCCCATGATTGGTCCATTAAATTTTATTTAACAATTAAATAAATACATTTTTCATACTTTTTTTTAGCAATTACTATTTCATTTTATTTCTTAATAAAATATTTCAATAATTAATTAAAATGTTTCGATTACAAATATGTAATATATAAATATTAATCCAGATACTTTTTTTAAACTTAATGAGTATAATACATTGATAATATATAATATAATATAATAATGAGAATCAATTAAAGAAGTGGTGAGTAAATCATTTTTAAACAGTTATCTCTATTATGAATAGAAACGTCAAGAAAAAAATTTTTTAATTAAAACTGAAAATGAATGAAATTAGTATGGACAAAGCAAAATTGATTGAAATTACTGCTATAAATTATTTTAGGAATTGAAACTTCAAATTTTAATAGGTTGACTAATCTATATTTTATTAGTTTCTAGAAAATTTTAACAATTCTGACTTCTGAATCTTGTTTTTACTAAAAAAAATTACACAAAATATAAATAATTTATCTTATTAAGAGCAAGAATTAAAATAAATTTTCAAAATATGTGAATATTAATCCCAATTTAACACATATCTAACTCAATACATAGCTCTATCATACTCTTCAAAATTATTATAGTAGTTACCACTTATCAATTAACTCTGAGTAAGATTCATTAAATCAAATTAAGTAATAATTTCTTTTAAAATATTGATTGAGACTATCCAAATTTATTTATTTCTAGGATTGATTCGATTGTCAATAAAGACCAAACAATCATACAATATTGAACTGCTAACAATTATTTTAATTTATTTATATAATGAAATATTCAATAATACTCTGAAGTTAAAAACATTCTAAGTGCCCTCTACTGACTTATCATAATATATTCTATACATAATGCTACAAATATTTAAAAATAAATACTTGGTTTTGAACAACAGCATTTTTGATTGATGGTTGCTCTTGTTTCTTCTTCACAACAATAATATAGTTATCACCTATAAAATTAATTAATATATTTAGCTATGATTGGGCATACAATAATATACTTCTTGTAAACACTATATATTAATAATTTGAATTTGAAATTATATACATACAAATTCTTTGGATGAAATTAATAAGAAAAAATAGCTAATATTGGAGTAAATTTACTTATTGTTTTATTTGTAGAGGAGAATATAAACTATAAATTAACTATAATAATAATTTAACACAAAGATATGCTATGTTGCTATAGTGCTATGTTACTTATTTGTTAGGGAGAGAACACATATGTGGATACGACATCCTCTTAAGAGGATGTTGACCCGCATGTGTAAATTACTTTTAACTATCGCATAAGTGAGTATGATAAGGCAAATTCTTACATTCAGAGACATCCATTTAACTCTGTTATTTATAATATTAGAATGAATTGAACTTAATCAAATTTAATAGTAAGAATATTATATTATTATCCATGGCCTCACACAGGCTTCTTTTATTTTTGATGTTTTAATGTTAAAGCAATGAGCATTTAACATTTTCAAAATATTTAAAATTTAAAATGTATTCTTACCTTTAAAACTTAATGTAAATCAATTCATTCTAATATTAAAAATAACAGTAAAATTAATTTTTCTGGGCGTAAAATGTATTATATTATGGGTTGGTAAGGCAGCAAAAATAAATGAAGTAACTAGGTTAAAGTCTTACTATCAAATTTGTTTGTTGATTCAATTGTTTCTAGCTTTATGATAACATTTACCAATCAAATCGCCATATTTTTTATTAAAATTATTTTACACTTCAAAGATTGTATAATATATAATATGCATGCAATAAAATTATAATACCATCTGCAAGAGAATATGTCAAGTTTTCAATTTCAGTGTGATCACTAGCTATATTAGAAATCGGGCTTAAAATGTGATCATAGTGTTCACTTTCAATCAAATTTAATCCGAATTCACATTGCGTAGTAATTGAGTCATTGCAATTCCTATAAAATATAATAGAATATATTATATTAAAACATTTTTAAATTAAACTATTTAATTTATTAATTACTTTAACTCTGTATTATTATCACCACTTTGCAATTCATGCGCTACTTCTTCAAGCCATTGTTCTAACTTTGAGGAATCTAAAAATAAATATTGTATAAACAATTTAATACATTTTAAATAAGGTAAACATAGTACAAATACTGTTTGTTAGATTACTGTATCATAATTGTTATGAATAAAACCCAACTATCCATATCTATGTACCCCATTCTATCTGATATATTTATTCTGAATTACGGATTAAGTTCTGGCCTAAGACTCCTAGGTATATTTAAAATGGTTATCAGAATAAAAATTATCAGATAAAAAATAGTAATATTGTATAATTCAATGTTTTAAAACTATTTATTCCATCAATTTCATTGAAAAATGCAATGCGTGGAATTTTTTAACCAATATTAATTTTAAATATTTTCAACATGAAGTACATCTTTTCATGAAATTTTTTGAATCTTTTAAATATGTGAGATTATTATTTTTCTAATTTTAAAAATTTAATATAATATTACACATTAATAAATACAATTACCTCAAAATTCAAATATTATAATTTAAACAATGAACTCGTTAAACCTAACTCTGTGGGATATATGTTAAATTTCCAAGAATTAAACATCCCAAATGCTTTTACAATCCCCCTAAATAAATATATTTGTTTTTACCTTTAATAGAATGTTTATTTTCATCAACTGTTTCTACGCTCTTTGTTACTTTATTTTGAACCTTTTTGTGTACATTTCTAGTTTTCACTCCATGGAAAATATTTAAATGTCTGTTAAGAGCATTGATGCTGTTGTAAACACATGAACACATAGAGCATTTATGAATTCTTGTTGGTTCTTTTTTAACAGCATGACATTTTTTCATATGATTAATTAAATGACCTATAATAATAATAACAATTCCAATGATAATTTTTATTTCTACTCCAAACAATAGGTTGAATCTAAAGTGCATTAATTCTGTTTGATTACCTTTTTGACAAAAACTCATTTCACAGAATTCACATCTAAATGGTCGTATTCCTTTATGTTTCATCAGATGTCTATTTAATGAGTTTTGTTGAGTAAAGTATACTGAACAATCCGTGCACTATACAAAAAAAAATTTATTTTATTCCTTTATAAAACAATCTGATTGTATTAAGTTTACAAATTTACTAACTTCAAATGGTTTTTCACCAGTATGCGTTCTCATATGTCGGCGTAAAAGATTTGACTTATTAAATGACCAATCACAATGATCACATTTAAATTTTTTAATTTTATTAGCCGTTTTATGTAATTTTTTGAATTTTGTAGCAAGTTTATGATATTTTTTCAACACTGAATCAAACTAAAATTAAAAATAAATTATGTGTAATTATGTGTAAATTATTTTACCACAATGTATTGATCATATATGTATAATACCTAATTTTAAAATTTTAAAGATTAAAGTATTTAAATATACAGTAGAACTCCAATTATCCGGATAATTGACATAATATGACATATCAAAATTTATATAGTGACATTGTAACACGACAATTCACTTGTTATAACAATTGACAGAATAAAATGTACGACGATTAGACAACAACTGACTTACTAAGAATAATACTTATGTATGTGTTAAGAATAATAATATGTACATACCTACTCTTTATCTAATCAAAAAACGATTATGAGACACGTGTATAAATAACGGCACATGCGTGAGGAGCCATCGATTACGAGAAAGACGAAATACGATTATGATTAATTACGATTTATGAGTTATTCAAAGATCAACCTTTTTTATTCGTCCGGTAAATTGGACATCCGGTTTATTGGCATTCGAATAATCGGAGTTCTATTGTAGTTAGAATACGAGTTAGGTAATAAATATTGACTGTATCTTAGACTAACACTATAAATATGAAGTTTATTTGAATATTATTTTAATTAATAAATATTAACTTTTTAAGATTGATCAAAAATATTTGTATTTTCTATTTTCTTCATGGTTAATTAAATTATTATATGTACATCATAAAAAAAAAATTTTTACTTACTTTTCTATGTTCTTTGTTGTGCATTTTATATTCTGATACAGTTGAAAAAGACATATTGCAAATTGTACAAGTTTTAATACAACCAACAGATGTTTCTTCACTAGGATTCATTAAATTTTCTTGTATACAATTTTCTTTATGAATATCCAATCGATACTAAAATAAAAATAAAATTATATGGCATTATAAAAACATGAAATAAATTATAGAGTACATAAAAAAAATATAAAGCATTTGCTTATTTATTAGCTGTGATGTACAGTAACGACTGTAGTTTATAGAAGGCAGTTAGATAATAATACTATATTCTCTTCAAACCAAATTAATACTGTTTTATTTTACTTATAATTTATATATATTATTAAAACCACACATTTAGTAACATTTATATTTTAATTTTTAATTAAAAACATATTTTTTATTTTTTAATTCATAAGTAAGAATGTATACATCAAACCTATAAAAATACATGATAATAAATAGATAATAAAAAAACAACATATTTATTACATTGTGTAATGTATTTCCAGAATAATTAAATAGTAATTACTTAATGCTTAGGTCAAAGCTTCCTAATAATTATTCATCATTATAATGAACAGAAATCATTGAATATTTAATATTATATCTATATGTTAATAATAAATACGTACCTGATTGTCAAATATCTTGTCACAAATATTGCATGTAATTAATTCTTCAGTTTTATGAATTTTCAGGTGTGCTTTAAAGCTAGCATAGCGTTTAAATTCTTTTTTACATTTTGGACATTTTAAATTACTTGTTGAATGAGAAGCAATGTGAAGTAAATAATTATTCTGTAAAAATAAAATAATATAATATACCTATATATATTTTAATTAATATTGAATAATTTAAAGAGAAAACTATTAACACTTACATTGTAATTAAATGATTTTAAACATTTCAAACATTTAAACGGTTTATCATTTAAATGTTCTAGTTTATGTTTCTTATAATGTTTCCAGTTGTAAAATTCATGTAAGCATAAATCACAAACAAAATGACCCTAGATAAAATATAAAAATTACTCACCTGATTAAAATAATTAATCAAAAGCTAACTTACATTAGTATCAACAGGACTTTTAGCGACATCATCTAAAATTTTAATAGCAGTTGAATAACTGTAGTTCCCACTAGTTATATCAGTGTTTATCTTAACTTGTAAATGTTCTGTCAAATTATTACTGTCATTAGTGGTTTTATTAACTGTAAAGTTTTAATTTGATAAAATTATTCAAATAAATAAAATAATAGGCCATTATAAAGTATAGACTAATAATTACAATCTGTACAAATTTCTTGGAAGTGATCATCAGAATTTATAGTAAAATCAATATTTTCAATCGTAGATTTATCAGATTCAATATTATTTGAAATAGTCTCGATATCATTTATTTGTCCGTTTGGGTCAATATGTTGGAATGTAATTAACTGTAAAGGAAAAAATTATATTTATATTAAATAATAGAGGAATTTAAATAAAGTTCTATACCTCTGTGTCATCTACAAATAATGGTTGTTCGTTAGTCTCTATTAAAAATGTTTGTCCCAATAACAAATCGTTTAATGGAGCCATGGCACTCATATTTTGACAATCATCCTGGTTTAAAACTAAATAAAAATTAATAATAAATAACAAAGTAAATAGGTACACTTTTAGAATTAAGCATAGAACTACAATATAATACATTGTTAATTGTACGTTTATATTGAAAAATAAATAACTAAGTCTTAAGGAAGACTATAACATGAATATGTTGAACACACGAGCAAAGATTGTTGATCAATAAACAATTTATTATACAGGCTCTGTATCTAAACAAGGTTCTACATAAATAGGTTATATATAAATAACTTTATTCTCAATAATATCATTGGGGAAACAGTGGCCGTGCGAGCTAAGCGCCAGTTATGACGCGCACCATTGCTGATTCGAACTTCGGTCCCGGGCGGCACTTCTCTTCAAGCAGTCACGGTGTCCGGAGGGAGAGGCCGCCATCCCCCACCCGGACATGGCGATACCTATGGGTACCCACTTGAAAATTTTGCCAAACTAAAACACACGTGCATAAACCTACAGTAACCTCCCCACAGTTAAAAACCGCCCAATGACCTAAGTTGCCACGAATTAATTAATAAAAAAAAAAAAAATCATATCATCAAATATACTTAGTAATATCATAGGCTGACTGACCATCTTCGCTCAGAATTGATTTTCTTAAACTAATACACAATCATTCAGTTCAAATTTAACACCATACATTACAGTGACCTACTACAGCAGAGTGACTCCCACTTGCCCACATTTTTTTTTATTTATAAGGTGCATTAATCTCTTATTAATATTATGTTAATAACCATACACAATTATTGATTTTACTTGATAAATTGGCAATCACAATACCTATCTAAATACTTAACAGTCAAATAAAAGTAACATAAATGTGTCCCTAAGAACTCAAATTACTTGATAAAAAATATGACAATGTTTGTTGCACTGGAAGTATAAAATGTAAGACAACATTAGAATAATTTGATAAAAGGGTTTTTAACAATAACATAGTTGTTACATGTTAATCTATTGTTTTTTTATTTTCCCTCAGTGTACATTATTATTTTTGGTATATTCTCAAGTATCAACACTCAATACAAATGTTTGGCTACTTACTCATGTCTGCACACTCATCAGATAATTGTTCGGGATGAGAGATCAATGAATGATCAGCATACGATAAGGTAACAAATTCCTCATTGGTATTTTCCAACATAATATCTAGTTGATCGTCCATGTCTGAATGTCTGTTGAAAAAAATAATATACCTATGGTTAGGTTACACATTCAGCCAAGAAAAGCAAAAAATAGTTAGTAAATCAAATTAAGGGTACACTTACTCGCTGGATATTCTTTATGATTCCTTTGTAACAAAAAATGGATCAATAGACAAGAGTTGCCAATATTAATTATTCTATCCAACTATTATGATATACATACTGTGTAACTTGACATCTCATTCACACACTATTGGAGACTTAATAAGTCACAACAATAAGTTGTACACTCGACTATTTGTTTACAAAATTAAAATATTATAAAATACATTACGAAGAACTTAAAACCAGTAGATACTCAAAATGTCAGTATTTTCTAATGATTCTATATAGAGGGTAGGCATGTCGTTTGTGTGGCACATCACATACACGAAAGGGTGAATGTACCCCGAGAGCCGACTGTTGTCGTGTAGAGTCATGGTGTCATACGTACAACGTAGTATTATAGTCTAATACTTTCTACTTTATAGGTAGAATATAGATTGTAGGCAATTAGAAAATAGGACTTGGGTACCTAATAAATTATAAAAAATACTACATTATTAGTTATTACGTTTTAATGTTTATGTAATTGTAATATCGTAATTCGTAATGCGTCATTATATTATTATTGTATAGTTTCGTTATCACTGTCCAGTGCGAAGTCTAGACGCTTTGATAAAGAATCGCGACTGCGCAAGTTTGCCAATCAAACGGTGGATAGATGGCGCGGAAAACAGAAATCAATCATTAGATCCGTCCGCTTGTAATATTATTATATTTTATTATTTAATTAATATTATATATATATATTTTACGAATTGACCGATTGGAATCCAATCATTGGATGAACATAAAAAAGGTATGTAAATATGTAATGAAATAGTAATAATATTATTTATTATTATGTTAAATGACTTATGTATGAATTCGTTTTTCCATACGCACAAATTCGATATCCTTAAATCGCTTCGATTATTGGTCTTATCCTCCCCCTGAAGGCCACAAGAGTCTGTACCTAACTCGTTATTACTCGATAACTCAGATTTTGTCAAGTACAATAATTATATACCTTATAACAGTTGAACACGAAATTATGCAATATAAATAATAATATATTATCAGGTTTTTCGTAGACATATTTTATTAATAAAATATTCATCAAACCTTATTTAGGTAGGTAGGTACGTTTATCAAAACTAGATGTCGCAGCTTATTTTGTTATATTAATTGATTTAGGTACAGCAATATTATTATTATTATTATTATTATTATTATTTAGTATCGTTTCTCACGATCGGTGCCTAATTAATTAATTATTGATCTAAAAATCACACGTGCCTGTGGTGAATGGGTAACGATGACGCGCGACGCCTTGTAGGTACCTAATCGTTTATCACTAATTATGTCTTAATTAGAGTGAAATAGGGAATACCGTGAAAAACCAAAGAATAATAATTTGTACCTATACCTATGATGTGTTACGTCTTAGCTACGTAATTGATTTAATACGAGTTTTTAGGTTTTAGTTTAGGGGTAAAATGTTTTACTCTATAAGTTCTTAATAGTAATGAATCCAAAACAATCCACCAAGATTTGTCTCCATTCTTTGGTTTCGTTACCTAGTGTTTTAAACTGACAACTGAAAAAACATCATCATTGTACAACTCGTTTTTATAACTTTTTAAACTAATAAATACATTTTTTAATTCATTTTTCGAGTTATTTTAAGAGCATAAAATCCCAGCCTTATGATGGTTACAGATTACACTAAGTACCTACCTATACAGTTTGCCCTTCTGTTTGAACGATATTTCCGTTATTTCGTAAGACGTAAAGTACCTATTAGGCACCTACTTTCTTACTACAATATTTTTCAAAAATGTATTTATGTACCAATTAAGATGTATCTACTTTACTTCATACAATTCTAACATTTTGCATTGCCTGTATTTATTTCATTCTTGTATGTTTGACGTTTGTTGAATATTAACTGTTGATCTTTAAATTACCACCTACACTTATTATTTTGAAAACCATGACAGAATACTTTTTTAAAATTGCTGTTGTGTATTGTGTACCTATATAAATATAAATAAACACCAAAAAAGTAATAAACTAATAACTAATATAAAATGTATAAAACTATTTTTTTTTTCATTGAGTATCATTTAAATTCGAGGTGAATTAATTAGCAAATTTTGTATTAAAATTCGGCTTATGCCACTTAATTTCTCTTATATTTGATTTAAATGTTTTTAAATAAAAAAAAACTGTTACTTTCATAGTTTCATATCGGATAATATTGTGTTAAAAATATACGAAAAATAAGGATAGTAGGTACGAATGTCAGAATTGCATATATTACTATATATTTGTCTCTATACCTATATATCTTAAATTTTCCAAAAAGAATACTTATTTCGAAAGAAGCATTACTTAATACTTTTCAAAATAATGATAGTTTTTATTAATAAAATAATAACCGCTTGTAATATAATGCGTAAGGTTTACGCACTGTACATCTGTAGACTGTAAGACCATTAAACACATTTTCCAGAGATATTTGCAGCACAGGAACGTTTTTGCAGCTCTTATATAATATCTAACTTATATAATATAACGTGTCAAATGTCAATGCATCATTGTGTTCTCGTGTCGACTAATGGCCAATGGTCATATTATTAACTATGAACATCATGGAATTATTTTTTCCCTCCGTAAATTAACTGAAAATACGATGGAAAAGCATAATTATGTTAGGTGTATAAGTATCTACCCATTTGTATATAAAATAGTTACATAGAATACGTAGGTTCGGAACCGGAAGGTTTTCGAAAACATCATCTCTGGGGCCTGGACTCTTACGTTGTTTTTAACATTTTTAAACTATGTTTTAATAATCGAGAACTTGTATTTTGGCGTGTAGGTATACAAAACAAATAATTTGGCTGAAAGGCCCTGAAACAAATCATAGAATTTTTTCACGATTTTTCAATACCTGTGAAACGCAACAACTGTTTATTATACTTATAATAGCTGTTATATTAGGTACTTAAATGTTCTCTACTTATTTATAGAAAACTACACGTGCCGTACAAGTTAGTAAGTACTCACCATATATAGGAGTGTCAATTGAGGATATTAAAGTAGTATATGGACGTATGGTACATGTATGATGTTGTACTTAAACTGTGTTTAGGTCGCGGCCGTCAATTATCACATTGTTGCGCAGCTGCGGCCTGCGGTGCAGAGCTCTGTAAGTTTTAATCCTTAAAACTTAATCAACTCAAATATTTTCCATATCGGCGTCAGTGCCGAGGGTTATTTTCATAAGTTGCATTTTTTGATTCTAAATTATTTTTATTTTTATTTTGGTTACCTATACTTATAAAGTTTCATAAAGCACCTTTTATTAGGTAAATAATTACAATGGTACTTTTGGTAGAGACCATATTTTTTAAAAAATTTGACAAAGCGTCAATAGTCACTCAAGAACAACCACTTGCCAACAATCGTCAATAAATTGTTCTGAATACTCAGTACTCACTACATAATAATACCCATAAGAGTATAAGACTACGAAAATCATTTATTTATTATTTTCCCAAAAAAAAATGTTTTGAGATAATGGATGGTGTTCACTGGCAGCCACCGGTATATTATGTAAAATACTAATATTATATTAATAATAATAATCAACTATGACTAACAGTAAATCCATGGAAATTTCTACATCAAGCCAGTATAGGTATATGATATAAGTACTTTCTTATTATACTGCACATTAATCTTGTAGGTCCATGAATTAATTTAAGCTATCGCAAAACAGCAGACTATTATACTATAAACTAGTACTATTGAACTCAATGTTTGTGCTCAGTACTGTTATTTATTTTAATTATTTATACACCCAGCCGCGATATGATTATACTTTTCATAAGAGATACAATTTTATTGGTATGTGGTTGTGATGGTAAGACCTAAATTAAATCATCATTAGTGGTTCTGGCCTCTGGGACAGCTTATAGGTTAGAAAATAATAGGAAATCGGATAGTTTGCAGATTTCATATTATATGCTACACCCGAAACTAAAGTTTGTACACACCGCATATATTATGGACTACTTATGTAGGCACTATATTAATATTCTTCAACAGTAGCTCAAAAATAGATTTCGTCAACTATAGTTTAATGTGCCAATGCGGTCGTATATAGAGTGGCATACCCACCCACAGCCAGTTTGTAACTATATCTACGAGTACCTATATAAATATTGAATTTAACCAAATTATATATTATAAAAGATAAAATAAATACAAATTTAAAGTTACTGTAGTTACTATAAATGTATCTACTGTATTGTGGTGGCATTGATATTAACGTGATTTACTATATCTAAAAAATAATAATAAAAATAATTACAAACCCTATCGGGGGTTTCTTCTAAAATTTCAATAGTGAACAATCATTATCTTGAAATGTATAAATATGTTAAGAAAATATTTTTTGTACACAGCAGTTCAAAGTTATTGCAAAACCATATTTTTGAAAAACGATATGTTTTAAGTTTTTAATTTTTTGAAAGAGCTTAAGTATATATTTTTTTACAAATTCAAAAACGAAACGTTGGTCGACACTTTAAATATATAAAAAAACAAACTTCCAACGAGCAGTTCACTATTATAACTTATAAGTACCCAAGTATTAAAGTTTACATAACCTGTTAGGAGTGACACAGGATTTACTCCACAAAATAATTTCAAAAACCTTAATATTTTTTGATAATGACCGTTAAATAAATCACCCCCTACCTACTGCGACCCTACTGCGACTTTATAATTGATCTTATATATATAACATAATATCAATATGCAGTGGCGTGGTGACCGCGGTGAGACCTTATGCAATTACACCAGCCTTAAACATGCGTTAGCTATATTATAGCTATATGTGATATTATATAATATTATATATTATGTAACTAATACCTATATGATATTTTCGGTAGGATTTGAAATTGTATCACCACACTACTGTCAATATGCAAGCAGGGGCGAACTTGCTTTAGTAGCGGGTTGGTGATCATCGCTGGGCTAATTGAATACATAATTTGGGCCGATAACTCATAAACGTTTTATTACTAGCCCAAAATTTACCCGAATTTTCTGTTTCTCCGGGGCCAATTTGTATTCCCAGTTCGCCTCTGTATGAAGGTATTCATCGCTTCTGACACTTAGTAGAGTAACTATTAAGGGCAATTGGTAGGTAGGTACTTGGTAAACTGGATTTAAGGATGACAAATCTTCAATCTATCGGTTATAACATATAGCACTGTTTTATACCATATACAATATATGTTATATTGACATAATGACACCGATCAACATTTTAAAAAAACACAAATACTATAAGATTTTATATTTTTTCTATGATAACGTAAGAATATAGGTAGACCAACCATGTGTCAAAAAAAACCGATTTTAGGAAAATTTTAGATTTTATGATACAAAACACAAGGTTTATTTTACTGCATATCCGTTCTAATTTATTATAAGTATTAAAGTATAATTCGATTACCATTTATTTTTTGTGAGTACTACTTAAAAAAATTTTAATTCACTCGAAATCGTTTTCGAATGCGATCAGCTTTGTTGTGATTCGTTAATAATAATTAATAATTTCATATTTTATACTACTTACCATAAGAAATAAAAAGAAAATTTGAATCTAATTTAAACACCTGTGACCTGTTGATTAAATGTCAGATTAGACTCATTTGTGGCGTTGAATTTAAAGATTTTCAAATATTATATTATACATTTATACTAGCTATAATATAGGTAATAATAAATTACAAGTAACATGCGTCCGTCTGCACGGTTGTTACTATATAATCGCATCGCCACGTGGTTTTCTATACCATTGTAGACTTAATAAAAAAGTATCATTGTCTTATGTTGAAAAATTCCATTCGCTTGCCTCCGATGGATATATTATTACGTCGAATGTACATACCCGATTGTCTTTTGAACGTATTGTTTTATGGATAATAAATTGATTAATCGGTAGTCTATATAATATTATATTATGTATGGTAGATATATTATATAGATACTATTAGGTAGTCAACTTCACATTTATTATGAGCCCAAGGTATCGTTGAGTGCAATAAATTAAAATGCAATTGGATTGTACGAATTTAAAAACTGGTCACTTTGAATAAGTGCAGTTTTTCATCGTTATCATCGGTCCCATTCCGTCCTATCAGTTTGACGGATTTACAGAAAAAGCGTGAAGAAGAAGTAAATAAATTTAAAATAAAAAGCTAACAATTTATTATAATATATTTCATACATCAGCTGAAGTATAGTTATCACGTGTTGTTTTCAAGTACTCCATTACAATTCGAACTGCACGTCGAAGAACACAATCGATTAGGTATTGGTAGTAGTATATACTAATATCAGTAGCGTAATTATGAGGAGTGATTATGTAGGTGATATATCACCTCTAAAGGCCAGAACCTATTATTTTTTTTTAGTCTTGACTAGTTTCTAGTCGATAATATCTATCATTTTGGTATAATTTAGAAATGTCCTGAACACTTTAGATTGCGCGTTTTCTATTTTAGGTTATAAACACATACTGTGATAAAGATTTAAATAACTCCATATTTCCGTTCGAGATTATCCAGTGATCTCTGAAAATAATATGGTATGATATGCATGATACATTGGCGCGTATTATTATAGGTATAAAAAATAACAAATATGTAGGCATGAATTATTATTATTATTAATATTATAAGACATAAATGTTTGTTTATTTTTTTTTCCTCTCGGGACAATATATGAAATATGAAATATGTACATATCAGCCCCACAAAATGAGCTTTTAAGTTATGACTGACCGTATAGATGTGCGACACAAAACAACATGTCTTATGTAATTATACAACGGTCAACTTCTAGGCCTCCGAGATTTAGTTAGGACTCCAAAAAAATGTGCATATTATAATATACAAGTTGAATATGTGCACTTCGTTGCCCGTTAAATGTTCCCACTCTATATGACTCAAACTTTTTCAATTCGTTATTTAATATTCGGTGTATGGTGTTTAAAATTAATCTTAACTTTTCCGTTGCCCGGAATAAAAACTCTGATTCGCAGCAGTATATTATCAGGTAGGCAATATCTATCTGCGGTAGATCGCGGACCCCTAGTTTGTACATAAGTGTATGATTTAACCCTAAAGTACCAAAGTTATATCAAGTTTGTCGTATTCTACATATGGTGGATTAATTTAATCAATTAATACAAAATCCTAACCTAATCTGTTGCGCCACTGCTGTATTTTTGGCATCCAGATTTCCTACTTTTCCGATGGATTTTCCTAAAATGTCGTTTCATAATAACCTTCTCCGTGATATACTCTTTCGTTTAAAAAAAACAATAAGAAGATCTGATAAGAAGTTCCAGAGTTGACTCTGTACAAAGATTTTCTTTTCACATTTATATAGTTAGAAGATATATATAATATATTGACAAAAAATAATAATACAAATCAACAAAAATGCCCGTAACCAACAGCAAGCAATATGCAATACACTATTATTATTTTAATCCGCAACTTAACTTGTTGTTTTTGGCCATGTCGCCAGGTGTACACTTAAGAGGCCATAACTCCGGAACCACTTATCGCACAGTATACAAAATTCACAGAAACCATCTGCATATTAATCTTAATATGCCCTGAAATTTTTATCAAAATCGGTTTGGTGGATCTTGAGTTATAAAATGTATTCAAAATGCACACTTACTTTTATATATATATATAGATAGGGATTGATCCCTTGACCCCCCCCCGTAAATACGCCACTGAACAGCAACACTAATAAGACGCAGGCCATTATAGTGATATCTATCATCACGGCGTTATTTAACTTTAGACTGGCGTATATAGCGTGGTACGCAGAAATACTAGGAAGCCATCGGTTGCGTTCTCGTTTAATCATATTACAGATTGATTTTTTGTTTTTGCACCTGTATAGGTAGGTACTTTTTCTTTTTAACGCACCCTATACGACGTACCACAACAATCGATGTAAGACATGGATAAGTGATAACATATAATAATATTTTTAATTTTTCCAATTATAGAGGTACCTACGTGGTACGACATGACGAAAAACAACGGAAATATTGATATTAGACATGCCTACGCGGTATTAACGTGCGTATACAATACAATATTAAAAAACGATCGTTATTATAAAGTATATACGTGCGCGCTCACCGAGTTCCTTGACCCACCGATGAAGCGGGTCGGCGGCGGCGGGCCTGTTTTCTTGGGAGACGAGTCAGCGGCACGTAGGTCTTTGGTGTGCTCGCGCGTGTGTGCGCGTGTAGGTGTGCGTCTGTGTGTTGTGTGTGTGCGTCTGTGTGTGTGTTGTGTGTGTGCTCGCTCTCGTATAATATAATATAATAATATGTATAATATAGTCGGTGGTTCGTCTGGCCGCCGGTTCAACGTCCGGAAACAGTGAAAGTGGTCCAGTTCGAGCACGCCGCTGGGTGTTCCGGGGGTCGTTGAACCGTGGCCGCGCTCGCGACCGACGACGTATACAAACACGCGGGCGGCACACGTATTTTAGTGCACTAGGACACGACGGCTCGCACACGCGCGCACACACACACGCATACACGCACACACGCAAGTCGCCGCGCACGTTAAACCCTCTCGCCTCGGAAAACGATAACATAATATTATAATAACGCTGCACAGTCATCGGTACCTATATGACGACGTGTAGTGTCATGTGTGTGTGATCCACATATTTGACTCGAATGTGTGTTTTTTAACTGTTTTTTTTTCGTCGCCGCCCTTTCCCCCTCCCCTTCTTACGTCCTGCACTGTAAGGGCACTGAGTCAAGGTTCGTCGCGTCTATTATTATTATTATTATTATTATTATTATTACGTTACGCGCGTTTCCGTTGTTCGTTTTGGGATATTTATTATATCCATGCTATACAATACGGACTGTTATATTGTATAATATAATTTATAATTTATATCATAATATATATGCGTGAGTGTCGTTCGTGTGTGTGTGTGTGTATATCGCCGACAATAATAACGAGTTATGTAATAGGCATAGGAAATTTCTATAATATAACGCTTGCGTTAGGTTAGGTTCATATTTATTTTGTATAGAAAATGAGTCCGTGCAAGTTATTGTAGATCAAATTTCATTCTTATAGGTAGATATTGGAAAATATGGGTCTGCTATGACGTCGGCGTTTGATAATTTTTATTTTTAAGATGGATATCTATTGAATATAATAATATAGTCACGAGATATATTTATTATACAATTTAGATTTTAGATTTATCTTACATGTATAATACAAATGTACTAACGGTGTAGTAAAATTGACATTCATATACGATAACGATATCGTATACGTTTAACCTAACCACCTCACTTAAACATAATATTGTAACACTATTGTATATTGGTATGAATAAGACAAACGTAATTGGATACAATATAACATAAGTCCAACCATATGTTTTAAAAGTTGAATTCTACGACATTAAAACTGCTAAATAAAATATGATTATTACGAGTCTTGGTACTTTACATAACAAATTTAATTGATCGATATTTATATATATGATATAAAAATAAATTAACCTCCATACAAAATATGTTATTACATATTCCAATAAGTTCAAACTTGAACGTTTTTCATAAAATAATAATAACAATTTTAAGTTACCTACGGCATCAATTAATACAAAATTAACTAGAAATTATTTATAATAGGAAATAGTTAAACATTTTTATAAACGTCTATGGTTTCTATAAAACAAAATACAATATTATATTATAATAAAAACAAATTAGTATATCTAACTATCTTAGTAGGGATATCTGAAACATTATTAAATGTCTTGAATTTATCGAAATTAATTTAAAAATAACTAAATTATCTAATGTGTATTACCTGTGGCCATTCAAATTTTAAAAAGATAATCTGAAATATATCAAAAAAATATTATTTTAGGTAGTCTTAGACCTTAGTATAGGTATTCTTAATAATGTAATATCATGTTATTAAGATTTAAAGGTTGACTCCAATGGATTTGTTTTTTATACTTATACGATGTTGCGATACGGGAATTACTTTGGAATTATGATTTACCCTTCCTAAAAGAAGGACAATTTTTAGATTTAACCTAAGATATAAAAGGTATCGGAGCCTACAATGAATTTTTAAAAAATAATGTATTTATTTATAATTGATAAAATTCTATAATGTTGAAAATTTTTTTAAAAATAAACTGAATATATATATATATGTTTTTAATACCTATATATAAATACTTAAATACATTATTCCTTATTTAAGATCCACATCACTACATCAGATAGTTACAGATTCGAAAGTTTAGTGCGTGCTTTTCCGTGTGGCGCGTTAAACTATAAAATTATAATGAAGAAAACTTTATCAATTATTAATGTTCTATAATTTTACTAGGATTTTTATTTATTAATAATGCATCAGTATTTAATTGAAAAATCTAAATATTTGTACTTATTTTTAATTATTTTGATTTGTCTACCTACATAACATTTGAGCATCAAATAAAATTCATATTGCTAAGTGATTTACACATATTTTATTTCCGCGATAAAACTGTTGAAATAATTTCACTCTTGAATAATATTTTTTTTTTAAATACAGTACCTACTTATGTAGTAATACCATAAATAAATAAATAATAATGATACGTAATGTAATGATATAAATTTATATTTGTTTATAAATGTTGACATGTATTGAGTATGAGTTTGTCTCGTTCAAGGACCCCTTTCTCTTGTATTTTGTAGTTTGTAAATATATCCAAAGAAGAGAGGTCGAGTTAAAAAAAAATTAGGAAAGGATCTTGAACACGGTCCAAAAAGATCAATAAACTTTTAGCTATTAAAGTTATTAAAAAAAACACCGTTGTACTCTGCATTGCCTTTAGCCTATAATGTTACATATTATGTGTAAGATATAAACAACAATTTCAAAAACGTTCGACCTTGCAACATTACATGTTATATAAGCATCGGTTGAATGTTTACTTGATTGAAATATTATTATATACGTAGTTCAATGTCAATCGCTCATATCAGAGGCGGATGTTTGGGTTGTGCTCTCGTAATTTGCGAAGTGCACAAAGATACATTATTTTATGGTCACGTTATAAAAAATATTGTTGACATTAAATATACAGAATATACTTACCGAAAAATTATCAATATAGGCACGTCGCGACGAAATTTTTTGCCTATACCATAGGCCACATAGGTATAGCCAATCATATATTATATTTTCCATCACACGTGATCGGATATATCGATAAAATATACGTATATAAGTAAATTCGCATACGACATATAAAGTTGTATGTACAACTTAATTAATAATTACGAGTTGCTTACCTTCTTCTCACCTCGAAGCACAGCAAGCCTTCAAGACGTGCCGTCCCGTCGCCCCTTTTATAACACTGTTATTTTCAATGTGCCTCTGTATCCAAGAAGGTTTGAATAAACTATAATGACTACAGGTAGGTACTCGTTTATCTATAAAAGTTCATGAGCATTTATATATTATATGCAATATAAATTATAATAATACAGCTAGGTACTAGTCATTTAATTTACATGATAAATCCTCATGACCTACATCGAATATAATGATATATCATTCGAATAGGTACTTTTCACAACTGCAGTGTTCGGTTCTTGCAGTGGCATAGTGTCGTATAGCCAGATAGCCTATAGGGTCAAGCGGAAACCTGGTATACTGTCGACCGCTAGCCAATACTTCCTTTTAAGTCTTTTGGGAGGATTGGCAGGCATTTATTCGACGGTGATAGATTTGTTGTTTTGTAGATTTTTTTTATATTGTTTATTGATAACTAGTATTACTGTATTAGCTGTTAACAAGTGTACAGATTGTTTTGGAACATATTGTCGACTATATTCTTTGTTAAATTTCTAAATAAAATAGTAAATATTTCCTTATAAAATACTTTTAAATTGTTGACGTAAGAGAACCAAATAGTACCTAAAACTATACACTAATTGATAAGTATAACAGTTTCCCATAGTCGAATTTGAAATACAGAAAACAATTTATGTTTAATTTATTCATTATTGAAAAAAAATGAATTATGTTTTTAATAAATTAAAAAATGCTCAAGAAGTCCGATATTTTATTTCATGATTTTTTCTGTAGTATTTGTATTTTTTTACGATAGAAAACGAATCTATATGCAAATAAACTGCATGCACTAATAGCTTAAAAAAACTTATTTAAATAAATATAAACGCATAAATAATTATAGTGTATTATTATCAACAGAAAGCAATATATATATATTGCAACATAATACCTAAACAAGTTATTAATTATACACATTTGTCATTTATGTGACTTATAATGTTTTAAATACTACAGAATCTTCATTCTGTGTATCCGTGAACGGCTAATATTGTTAATATAAGTTCAAATACTATAAGGCCATAAGGGTTGTATTTCTAACTATAAAATGACAATAAGTTATACCATTTAGAATAACCATTTATTAAAAAGTATAGGTACATACAAGTTGTCTACAAACATTTTGGTTTATCTACCTTCTATAAGCAAGCTTGTTTTGAAGGTAGAAAGTTATTTTCTTATAATCTATACACTAAAATACATTTACAATAAATAAAATTAAAACAAAATGCATACTAATTTCTTAAATGTATGAGTTTTATTTAATAAGCTTAAATTAGGTTAAAAAGTAATTTTAGATCGATATCTTGAGGGGAGAAATCGTCCAATGTCGACACTCCTGGATACTCCTATATTATACTTATATTTTTTTCAAATAAACATCATTAATTGTTAAAAAAATATTATAAATATATATTTATTTTTTAATCTTATTTTTCTTAGTTTCTTATATCATTTTCACCATATTATACTCAACTCTTTTAAAATCGCAATCCTAACGCATTGATTTTCAAGTATATTTGTACAATAACATGGGATTTGTTAAAGACACAAATACATATAAGGATATTTCTGAATTAGCTTTTTTTAAGTCCTAATCAAAGTTATAACTTGAACTATAGAAAACTCTCTACAATAAACCACTGTTTTCGACAAAATATGTACCTACCTATATAATATGTATATATATATTAGTGTATACTGTATACACGTTGAGGACCCCTTTCATTCGGAGGTTGTTGGCATCCATCATCAAGGGAAATATGCTCCTGGATTCAAGAATCACAGTTGTAGACGACTTGGTTAAGTCAACGGCCACCCAAGGACAACTATAGGTACATATATATATATATTTTTTTTTTTTGAGTTCGTTATTCAAACCCTGTTCTTCTTTCGTTAATTTACATATTTCCCATCTTGGTAATTTGTAGATGCCAGACGGTCATCGGCCTTAGGTTCAGGGGTCAATGCATTTCTGGATTGGTATCGTCATTGGGTTTCACTGAAAAATTCTTGAGCGACTGAATAGGTTAATGATCTTAATATATAAGGTTTTATAATATTTTATAATAGCGATATATTTAATTTTTTTAGATGTTCTTAAGCACTTTTTGTTCCGGTATAAGTGGTAGTAGACGTTAAATATTGTGAAGTATACCTACAGGTTTAAATTATTAGTATAAGTAAAAATATAAAATCAATATCTAAGACCTAAGTAAAATATCATGGCAGACCAGGTTTGTGATGAAAAACAAACTGAGGCACTGAAAATATTTTTAAAAATCCGGGGAAGTCGTTCTGCTGTATAGAAGGTGTTGATGTACCGGGTATACCCATCGCGACCGTCGTCATTGTGTAGCCGTTAGGTCACCGTGTAGCCGTCAGTTCACTGTAATATGATTGTGTTAAATTTGTGATAAATCATTGTATACGATGGCTAACGATTCTGACCGGAGACGATCAGTCGGCCTACATTATATTCCTAAGGATATTTTACTACTTATATATTTATAATTTACATTGATATTAGTAATTCGGTGGGTCGAACTAATCACATAGTATACTATATGATATAAGCAATATAATATTATTTCATATAAATATAATATAATATTACTAACTGTTATTAACTTATAAGTAAATACCATTTACACATGAAATGTCTAAAAACATAATTATACATACTTACGTATTTTTAAAAAGTATAAATCGGTATATGAACTACTTCTGTGAGATCTCGTATTAAATGTAGTTATCGTGTCAGAAAAGAAAACATCAAATTTTTTTATTTCATACAAAATTACACTGTAATACATACACTACATTCAATACATAATTAGGAAATTTATATCTATTTTAGTATTGTGATTACATCTATCTGTGCAATACCGTCCTAAAACGGCTTTTTACAAATAAAAATTAATTATATTATGTTACATAATAGTTTAACCATGTAAACGTATATTGCAGTTTAAATAATTAAATACAACTATGTTAAATACATACATTTTATATTAATTATGACAGGTCTGATAAGAAATATTGTAATTTTTGTTGCTATTAATTTATACTTATAAATCATGTATGGAAACCAGGAACTTACGTGCTCGCAGAGTATTATTTTTTTTTCAATTTCCACAGTAGATTTCCTTCAATTCAACAATATTATTTAAATATCAATATTCTCGATTCAATTTTATGTGATCTATGATACAGACATACCTACTTATATAATTTAAGGAAATAACTAATTTATTAAGAACTTTATGACTGTCAACATGTTTTATATTTATGAATTATATTATTATAATATATATACACTGTGATAATTAGTTAAGTATAATGAAAAATCACATGATTCCGCAATAAAAAAAAAATATAACATAATATAGGTATTTATATCGTTAAAATGATTATTTCGATATCAACTTAATAATAGTTGTATCACAGAATCATATATCATATAGGCAGTGATAGTCCATGATCCACGAGGTTGGGCGTGTATGTATATTATTTGTATCATATTAGGGACTAGAATTGATATAGTACAAAAACATTTATTTATTTTTTTTGCATAATATTATTTGATTTTTATAAGCTTTTTAAAAATAATATTATGATTTAATTTATTATTTAAATATTTATATATGTTCTTTGCGCAGACACATTTAATACTGTGTGGTTAATTTTATAGTTCCGTGGATTGTGGATGTGTAGTGTGGCCTTAATGGCTGAAGAAGAAGAAGGAGAAAAAGTGTGTACACAACTATTGTGTGTTATAGCGATTTATATATATTACCTATATATTATAGGCGGTTTAACAATGATATTTTTTCTTTTATAAATTGTTAAATAACATAATTGTTGGTCCCGAGCTTTTAGAAAAAAATCCACTAAATGTACCAACCAACACCCTCCGCTCTACTAATACCTTTTATGTACAACCAAAAAAACAAAACTATAGTCACAAAGCTCCCATGAATAGAATTTTAATAAATGGTATTCCATTAAAAACTTTGACTTTTTTTTTGATTTACCAAGCAAGCATACCGGATACCGGATTATTAATAATAATAATATCAATATAATATAAAATGGCTGACAAACCGTCTCCGCTCAGAATCGTTTTTCGTATACAATGATATTATATCATTGAGTTCAAATTTAACATCAGTGACCCACTCGTAACCTATACTGTACAGCAGAGCGACATCCACTTTGTTCAGTAATGATTTTGGCTCATGAGTAAGTTAGTTTTAATTTTTTTGGAATTGTTTGAATCGTATGAATTAGATTCTGGAATAAAATTGACATTATGCATACTTATATTCGTCTGTGATATACATACTGCCATATTGATATTTTCAAATTGGTTGGTTTTTTTTATTTTCACGAAATACCTGTACCTCCATATAATGTTAATACATGCAGTTACTTTGATAACCGGAGTGTTTTCGTAACAGATTTTAAATTTTCTTAAAATATAGTGAATATTTTGAATTCGCACAAAGTATATAATTTACATGAATCGTTCAATAAATGCTCAGCAGCCGGCAGCTTATAACGTAACTTTTATATCTGGTATTTGGTATGCGCATAATTTTTTGAATATCGAACATTTTTTTTCAAAATAAAATTATTGTTCCATACTTCCATCGATTGTAGACATAAAGGTGTAAATATTTTTAAACATTGTATGTTTGGTAAATTGTTGTGTCAACACCGAGAACGTAGTTAAATGTATTCATGTTTAATATCGTTTATTATGTCGTGGCGTTATGTATATATTTATGTGTGGATATTTGGATAGGTATAGGTACCTCCTATTAAACTAAGTTGTTTATTTATATCCAGTTTTTGTATTTATTAATATCCAAAGAAAATGGGTTAACCTTTGATAACTTAAATTATATTTATCTAACACTTACATAACGTCATAATAATATATACGTAAAATACATAATATTTATACAATACTTTTATGTAGGTATACCACGTTTAATATACCTATTATAATAATGGAATACCGCCAAAGACCTTACGTCAGCGGTTTAATACGTAAGTATTTTTAAAAAATATTTTCGTTAGGTACCTGTTTGAGGCCCGAACGAGGGCAAACCTTCATAATATACATAATAATATATTGTATACAAAAAAAATGTATATATACATAAAAACATAAAAAAAAATGAAAACCTCTATCAGTGAAAAATGATTTGTGTACAAATATATTATTAAACTGCGTATTGAAAAATTGGCTACAATTTTATATTTCGATGTTTATATATATAAATATAAAAAAAACTCGTTGGTATACATAATGTCGGATGATCAAAAGTACGCGACGTAATTATCGTGCCCAAGGTCTGAATGGGATTCCGTTCTACGTCTCGACTGTATATATCGTCCATGAACTGTATATGCGTCTGATATTATATTATCTCATAATGTATTATTCTGAATATGTTAAAAGTATCACAAAAATAATAATATATAATATCCGACCTTGAAAAGAATTCGTTTTACTTTCGATTGAAAATAATTGTTTCATGAATAAAAACACGTTAAATATACATACAATTTTTGCAAACTCGCTATCGCTGACTTTAGAAATTATTAGAAATATTGAATAAGCAAAAATTGAAAATTAAAATAAAGAACGATTTAACATTTAGTATCCATTTATAATCGCTGGCGCCTGGCATACAATACCGATTTTCATTCTAATTAGACGGTAAAGCCTAAAAGTTGTTCAAGACAAAAAGAGAGAAATAAATTGATAGAAAACAATATGTATTTATTCCGAAAATCACCAACATTTATATTGTTAACACTTTCATAAAATGTAAATTATGAATTTATAAGTTGCAAAGTTATTTGAACATTTTAGGTACTGAGCTAATATCTATACACATATGGTTTGAATGTTGGTGACATAGCGGTGCAGCTATAAATTGTTAAGGGCGTTGACGCCTAATGTCTAATAATATACGACATTGGATAATTATTGTGTTAGATGAGTGATAAACATTTGAGCGAATTGTTTTAAGTATAAGATAAAAAAAATAGTTAAAAAAAAATCTAACTAGAATTGTATAAATAAAAATAATAATAAGGAACAGGGCTTACATATTTTTATTTTAGTGGTATCATTGATTTTATAATTTATTTAAGTATAAAGTACTAAAGTCCTCCTCTAGTGTCTACTCTATATTATAGCATCGTGTCTACAACTAATGTAGATATTATGTATGATGGATTTTGAAAATAGGTAATATCAAGGCCGGATTGAGGGGGGTCTATTCGAGGTAGAAGCCCTGGGGCCCTCTCAAGTACCAAAACTAAAAGGGCCCAAACAATTTTAAGCTGACACACATTGTTTTAGTGATTTTAAAGAAAAGTTTTTCTATATTTTAAAAACCATTTTTTTATCGATAAAAACAACTAAATAGTAAATACTTATAAAAGCAGTATGGTAGAAAAGACGCATTTTACTGTTAATTAATATTTTCATTGATATCAATAATATCATCAATAGTTAATAATGTTATTTATGTACGGAGAGAGCTTTTTCTAAATTAATACTAGAGTAAAAAATAAGTATATAACCAGTCAAACCCAAGAAAACTTAGACATACAAATGATTTTATATTCTGAGAATGATTTGTTAAAATCATTAGACTTAAATGAAGGACTAAGAGAGTTGGCTTCAAGTAAAGCAAGAAAAAAAAATTATTTGTTAAAATGATTTTTGTTTTATATATTAACTTTTGTTTGATATTTGTTGTAAACAAGTATACTGTTAATAAATTTAAAAGTTATTATAAAAATTCGAATTTAAATTAATGAAATATGAAGTATTAACTTTTATTATACTACAGTAAAATGAGTAGCTTTATAGACATAAATTACATTTACCTATTAATTTTATATTTGTATAATGCAATTGTCAATTTGTAAAATAGTTATAAAAATGTATGTTTCTACGAGCGTAGCGAGCGGCTTTGTAAAGCACGTTTTTTCAAAAGGGCCCATATGAAGTTTAAGCCCCGGGGCCCAATAGGTTCTTAATCCGGCTTTGGGTAATATGAAGCATTTTACGGTTAAATGTTCTTTTCTCAGTGTACAAAGTAAAAAGTTGCTGGAAATCATTCTTAAAAAAAAATCAAAAATATCAAAGTATAAGATAACATTAATATAATATTATTATAAAGTATAAACATAATATAGTTTACCATAGTTTACCAAAGTTTACTAATTAAACTATTTAAAATACATACATTTATGATTAGATTACTATGTTTTTCAAAACTAAAAAACAAATCTTATATACTTATCTAAGAATAACGTGTTTTTATACAAGATTTAATAAAACTTACATAATTAGACAAAAATTGTTGACACATAATGTGGGGAATAGTTCGACTCTCATTGTTGTGTCTTCTAGATAGTGTTGATTTATTATTAAAAATAAAAATAAATCTAGATCTAGCTTATCCGCAATCCGCATATTGAACTTCAAAAATTGGTGACAAACTAAATACCTACATTAAATTATTGATAGTATGTTTAGTGTGACAAATAATTTATTATATGCCTAATTGTTATCTTGTGCATTTTGATCGTTGTTTTTCAGAAAGTCACAATAACGATTCGAAACTTTATCGTCCAAATCTAAATCAGTACCTACAGAAGTACTCAGTAAATATCCAATATACACATTATATATACTATCCACGCGATGCAACAACTAATTATTGAATAGGCCTAGGACGCCTTCGGTACTTATGTTTTCGATAAACAAATTTGCATTTATTTGAAATGTATGTTAATGGACCTCTATTATTATTATTATTATTGCATTATAATAGGTAAAAGCAAAGACGAGCGACGTACTTAGGTAGTTAGGTAACTTAGGTACCTATATCATAATAAAATAATGCCCCTCGACACGTGGCCACGTGGGCCTCGGGATACTCGAATAACTATTATGTTCTATATAGGTGGTATAAATTGGTTGTGATACCACGTGTCAGATACCTCCCGGCTCCTACAACAGTCCTGCCTATAAATTATTAAAATACCATAAATTGATCTATATAGGTAGTATGAAAGTATACACGTGCATACTATGTGTGTAACGCTGCAGTGTTTAATACTTTAATCCATTAAATACTACAATTAATTCGTCTCTAAATACCGTAAATAAATGACCGGACTTGAACCAATGACCATGAATATGTTTACATTAGCATATACGACGATTGAACTATGGAGTATAAATTTAGAGACAAGGTTAAAAGTGACGTTTTACAAATTTGTTTATTTCGTGAATATTAATAACAATTAAAAGTGGTAAATTAATAGGATTTCGGATGTTGTTTTTCGTTCGATTTTGCACCACGTGAGTCATAGTTATATCACCATCATTGCGTGACAAACACGTGGTTTCGATCATAAGCGAGTATTATAGAATATTTGCAACCCAGGAAATGGTAGCCACATTACATAGATACCTGCCACATTTTGAAACGTTCAGTACACTAACGATACGTTAAAAGAGCGTTTATGCAATTGAAGAATTTAGGAGCGGTTGGGAGGCAGATTGATAATAATATAATATACACTGCAGAATACATAATATGGACATAAGGTATAACAATTTATAGGTGCAAGGTACTCTTTTAGGTAGAGTAGTCGGAGCTCTTTATATAATATAATTTTTTTATATTTTATAATTTTAGTAAATACTTAGGTATTTTACTATACTTATTTACTACTTTATTAATATTTACGGGAAATTGTGCGTCAACTATGGATTTAAAATACATAATACAATATTACCTAGTCAAAACTCTCAAAAAAACACGCGAATGCAACAACTTCCGAGCACTTTATAGGTACATGGGATAGGATTCCTGCTGACATTGTTTTTGATACAAACCACCGGTTTCACATAACATCCGCATCTCAAGCAATTACTATAAATATAATCTTATCTTATTAAATGGAGTAAATAATTAATAAATGTATTCATAACATGTAAATTATTCAGTTTTCTAGTCTCTCTTTAGCTAAGCTTGTGCTATATATTTATTTATATATAAAGAGAGAGAGAGTTCAAAAACAATTTTGAAAAAAAATTGTGTAGAATATCTATCATATAGTTATACTCTACCCGTGATACATAATATTTTTTCTACGCAAGCGATAGAACATGGCCATGCGGGGCAGTTTTCATATTAGATTGGTGTCACTGTGGTTTCTAATGTTCGTTTTAAATACAAATCGTATAGTGGGCATTTGTTTAAGGCCAAAATATTATGTTGTATACTTTAATGTATAATATGCATATATATATGTACTATAATATGGTTACTTTATAATATTACGGCGATCTATGGACTGTTATAGATACGTCGTTTTAAACGGTATACAGGTAAATATGTACATAATTACGCGAGCTGTTCATATATTATACAGCCGATGCTTAACTGAAGATAATCCATCTAGTTTTTTTTATCTATCCTAAGCGTGTATAGCTACTGCAAAACACTATTTCTGTAGCCTAGGTGTATCACGATAATAACATAGGCTCTTCGTATTTATAATAATTATTTGCCTTAATGTTTCGACTTTTGCCGGTTCAGCATCATGATATGCGCGGTATTATACGACGTGTTGGGAACGTCTTTCAAATATTGTGATGTTGTAATGTGGAGAACGTCTGGATAGTTCAATGAACCGTTTTTATTGCATACAATATCTATAAGTATATATAGTTAGTAATTTTCTTCACGTGTTTCAAAACTTATAATATATTAAATATGCATAGATAATACCTATAGGTATATGTACCTATGTATGCACGGGATGTCTTATTGCATTTGTCACCACAAACAACACACTAATTTCGTTAAGTGATTTTTTCACCATTATTTAATTTAAATTTCTACTAAAGTTAATAATATTAATCGCTAAATGGGTACCTTATAGTATTATATAGTATTGTGTTGGTGCACTATACGCATAATAATATAATACTACTAAATACAACTATTAGATTTACTTACTGATATTTCATAATAATTTAAATAGGTAAGTACATAATAAATAAATATTAATTAATTGTTTTTCTAATTTTTCAATATCATGCATAATAATTGTTGCTTAAATTAATTCAATACATTCACTAACTAAGCAGAAACCAATGTCCTTAAATATTGTTGAATGTTGATTATTTGCGACTCGTATCAACACGTCTTATGTATTCAAATGTACCTATATTATATTTTTTTAGGTCAACATTTTAAAATACTAGACATTTTTATCAAATATTTTATTAATACTAAACATAATATTATGTAGTTGTAAGTAGCTAGTCTCTTTTTACGATCAATATTTAATCAAATACGAATTTCAACTATTATAGCAGCGGTACATAAATTGTAAAATAATCATTATTATACAATGTTTGTATATTATATTATATTAAATTGTACGATATTTTGTATTATTTAATAAACTATTAAAAGACAAACATGAATACAATAGGTAATATAGTCACAAATTCGGTGCAATGTCGATGCAATGAAAACCACTCACAGACGTGTCGCTGAAGAGAAAACACTAATCGTTCCGCTAAGACAGCAGATGTAAGGAGCATAACAAGGGCGGATACAAGGGGGGGGGTTATTCTTTTGTTTTGAA
>NC_042495.1:93344511-93351548 GCF_005508785.2 Acyrthosiphon pisum
ATAAGAAGAATTAATCATTATTTGTAGTGGATAAACGTGTTAGTGTATGTTAACTTGAACAATTTCAAAAATGTTAGTTAACACCTTTATCCACTGACCCCTTCAATTGTCAATTTTTATTTTATTATAATAGTGATCACGGCAACCTAGGCGCAACATTTTTTGTACAAGCGGTTATTTATGGGGTTTGAGCCGGTTTGACCATAGATATACAACTAGATAGCCGTCTTTGTACTACGGTGGTGGCCGATATTGAAGTAAACGGACGCGTTCTGACATATGGACTCTCGTGGGCCGGAGTATAGAGATCTGAATTATAAATTTATATTATTCGAATAATCGTTGTCGAAACACTATACAATTACCCGATACAAAAAATGCAACCCTTATTAACGCGACTATTTCACCGAGGATTCACTAGGATTTACAAATCTTCCAATATACACTATAAATTGTAATTTACGGATTGTAAAAAAACGGTTACAAAAGTCTCGGGGAAAAAAAGTTCATAAAACTGATGAAATATATAATTTGGGTTTTTACCTGCGGCTTATACACAAACATACATATATTATAGGTGGTAGAGCATTACATAATAAAATAAAATATGAACTTGTAAGTTGTAAATATAACCGTATTATTATTTTTATTACATTGTGTACGCTATATGGTGAACTCTGGTATAGTATATTTATGTAGTATACTGCAGTAGGTGTGACAGACGTATCAACTATCAAGACAGTGGGTTTCAACAGTTATGGTTTTTAAAATTCAAATTTAACTTTTTAAAAAAATGAATAATTTGAAATCCAACTAAGGAATTTTTTATAATTATAAAAATCTATTACTTATATTATAAAATTATCTTTTTAAATATCTGTTTTATATTTATTAGCTACTATTATTTCTTAATTATTAATTTATAAACTACAATTGAGTGATAATTAGCGATGATCAAGTCTTATTCCATAGGTAATTAGGGGGTTTAGGGGCTAGTGCTTTAGGGGCTAAGTCCCTCCGAAAATTTCAATAGCCTCTTCAAATCATATATAAATTCAATATTATATAATATGCACTTATTTATGAATATTATAATAATATAATAATGTATTATCATTCAAATTTTATATTTTTTTATTACTTTTAATTATTATTTTTGACAGCTGTATCCAACAGTTAGGTTTGGGGATTTTTTTCCTAGGTTCTAAATATTATACCCTAGCTGACGTGTCACGCTATCGCCGCTGAAGTAATGAACGTATATTATATACGGTATTATACACATTATTATAATACAATATAATATTGGCGCGTGTGTGCCAGACTACACTGTAATATAATATCATAGAGTTTAGTGGTTTACGCAATGTGCAGCAGCCACTATATTTGAGATTACTGCACGTGCCGTAAATTTGTGAACTTGTCAATTTATTATCCTGTTTAACCCAGTCGGCATTTTGTAATGATAATATTATTATAATAACATAATAATAATATTTTTATACAAAAAATCGATGTCTGGGAATGTACGTTTTTAAATTTTTTTTATTACAAAATCGTACATTCATTAGTATAATACCATTTATAATATACGCGCGTTACAAATAAACACGATTAATAACGAACAAATAGTGGTGACTATTATGTCTGGTCGGCTTTAGATAAAAAAAAAGGCACGTGTGACGTGATATAAAAACGAAATGAAACGATTTCAACATCTAAATAAATTGATTTTAATTTATTTTGCACATATTAGATGACTTCTGCACTGCATTCAGAGGCGGGCTAGTAGATTTGAGGAATCCTGGCAAAAAAGACCAAGAAAAAAAAAATAACAAGGAAAAAAAGAACAATTTTTAAAAATTAAAAATATTATTAATTGGTTTTTAAAATTAAAAAACATTGAGGGGTACCTGTATCAAATATCAATAGTATGGAAAATGCTAAGGAAAATTATATTTTTGCATTTTCAATAATATGGTTTATTGAGTAGCTTGAGTGTAAAAACACCTATTATCTATATTGTAGAAGAGAAGTGATTGTGACTGTATAAAAGTAAATTTTCGATATTTTAATTGCTAAACTCAATAATTCAAATTCAAAAAGTAAAATATCACAAGTTTTAGAGCTAATTATTGGACATTGAAAATAAAAATATCAAAACTCGACTCATACATAACATACATCGATTCAACTTCGGTTATCATTAATTACTATTTTTAAACTTTTTTTTATTATATTTGAATGTATGTCAAATGATTTATAAAATAGTTTGGACAGGAATGAGAACGAAGCATTGATGTGAATGTATAGACAATTTGACTTATTAGCTTCTTTGTAGGTTTACAGTGTTACCGGTGATTAATAGGTAACAATAATATGATATTAATATATTATTTTTTTCGTGATAATCAATTATTAATAGATATATTTAAATTTTTTTTTTTAATTGTTCTTTTTTTCTTTGATTTTTTTTACCAATCAACAGATTTGTGTACGCAGACAGGACATTTTTATGTTATCTGACTATGACAATGTTGATAGTAGTTATCAATTATTGTATATCATTTTTCATTTATTCATTACTTTCATTGATATTATTATCGTCAGTTAAAATATTGTTATAACTTATAACTAATTAGTTATTTATACGAATAAAACTTGTTGTCCCAATCCCAATATTAACTATTCGAATATTACAATTTTAAAAAACATAATTTAATCTATCTAAAAAAAAACGTTATTACTTTTTAACGTGGTTAACATAAAAAAATAGATTTTCCCTTGTTTTCAGGGTGATTTTTTTTTAATCTGTGCATATCTTATAGTTGTTTCGTGTTTTATTACGTATAGTTAAATCTGAGAAAGAAAAAAAAAAATAATATGTCGATTTATAATAATTATTAACGAGAGTTTATATATCAGTACAATGTACATGTACCCATAAACTATCACTGCAGTCTTATGGACGACTGTTAAAAACTAAAAAGCGTTCGTGTTATAGTAACCGATACGGAAAACGTGGTTTTATATACTACACAATAAATTATTTTATAATATAATTAATTTTGTTCAAACCAAAAGAATAATAAAGTCGTTGTCTTTTAAATTGTTTTCAACAATACATTTGAACACTTATTATATTGTATAGGTACGGCAACTGTCTACACCACTTGGAATGCACCCTTATCATTTATAAAATGATTCTCGTGTCCGAGCTCGACGTGTATTCTGTGGGTTCGGCAATTAATAGGTGTACAGGTGCATATAATAATATAATGGGAATAAATGACTCTTTGAAACCGTCGACATTCCGATACCACATTGGGGGAGCGAACCTTTTTTTCGTCTCATGATACACGTAGGAACAATACCGAATTCCTTATAGTCTGTTCACCCCAATGACTGTTAAACATGTTTGCATCGGATTTCTTGGAATTGCAGACCCTTCTTGCATTATATAGGACTTGTTTACATCAATGAAAGTAAAACCGGATCTTGTATGTGGTAGACGAGTCTACGTCTTGCAGACGACCTTATCGTCTCATTAATGTGTCTTCAAGGTTTTATTGTCCACGACGTCTGTGGTTCCCATTGAACAGTTTGGAATCGGTTTAAAAGTTCATAGAACTCTGGGGCGACTCCCTCCACTGGATTTGAAAGAAAAAAAAATACGATTTTCATTTAGAATCTAAAATAACATTATCAAACATATTATATTATAATATATTATATAATTATACAATACGAAATACCTCTGATATTGTACATTGTATAATAATAATATTATGTCGATAATTATAAATGATTTAATAAATCGTCGATGAAATAAAAAATGTATAGTATCCAAGATTTTTGTTATTTGCACTGATACTGAAAATTACCTACTATACCAACACTTAATTATTTTTCCACCAAGGTAATAAATAATTGAAAAATGAACATACACATTGGCAAAATATCAACTCTTCGTAGTTTCAATAATAATAGAAAATTAGCACTATAAACATTAAATTATTATATTCATGATTAGGCTTATTCTCAAATTTCGAGGTGAACTACATGACACAAAATGAATAATATGTGATGTTTTTAAATTTTGTCTATCGAGCAATACTTACGAGTAAACAATTTAGGAGATTTATTTCTAGACAATTTTTTCATTTGTAATCAATTTGTTATTCGTGTGTATAATATGAAAACCTAACGTATATACTTACTATGCGTAGGTAATACATTTTTATCCAATTCGACAAAAATCCATTGTATTACGAATCGATAATGTGCGCTTAACGCCGCCTCAATCACAATGTACATTAGGTATTCATTCAAATGATAATGTACCTACAGAATGAATATTATCTAATGTGGAATTTATGAATCTGATTTGGTGAAATACACGTGCAAGACAATATTTACTGAATATATTTACTATTTTTTTTCCTACAGCGTTCGGTGAATATTTAAAAGTGAAATCCGCAGCGCACTTTATACGCATACGACTTTTTATACGTTATGGTCTTTTTATGCGGTACGTACCGACAAATGATTTTGAAACAAATACCTATACAATAATTACCGATGTCGATATGAAATTACAATAATCCGCAGGGCCGCTCGTGGGTTTTCTGCTTTTTTTCACGCGTTGAAAATGGGTTTTTTCTTTCGTGAAACCATTGTATTTTGACAATACACTATTATATTATATTATTATAAACGGTGGTACCAGACACAATACCGTCATAAATTCAGATAATCAGATTAACATCAACACATCATCATATTTTCTACAGTACGTATAATCGTCGTCAACAAGAAGGTTTATTTGTGGTGTGCGTTCATATATATCGACGACTGTAATCAAAAACCACCGTTTACCCGCGAGTAAGTTTTTAATGAATCTCGCTTGTTTTGTTCTATAGATTTAAATCGGGCCATGTACTCAAATAAACACTTTCAGGTTAGTACTAACTGTCCTACTCTTTATACAATATTATTAGAGAAATAAAGATTTAAAACGATTACAATCTTAAAAAATGTACTTTTGGGAATATTGGATTTAAAATGAAATTCATTTTTTTAGTATATAATTAATATATTATAACGTTTTGGAGCAAACAAAAATGCCTCAATCTTAAACTTTGAGGAAGATTTCTGGTAGCCTAAAGTGGAATCTAGTTGATACTTTGCGAGGTTAAGGGTGTTTTGAGCCTCGGAAACATTATTTAATTGAACATTATTTTACATCAACGACGCTCATGTACGTCGTTCGGTGATTTGTATATAAATTTAAACACGATTTGTCTATTTTCCTGGTGACGGATAAATTAGGTATTGATTTCTAATATTTACGAAAATATTTCGCTTTGAAATCTGATACTATAATAATGATTTTAACGCTCGCACATGCTTTTTGCGGACAAAAACGTTCCAACCGTCGAGCGTCGCTTTCGTGCATTTAATAATGCATTTTTCTTCTATACCTACGTACATTTTCTCTTCTACTTTCCTCAGCTCAGAAATTTAATTCAAATTTTATAGGTACGTCCATTAGAGTGATCTACTCGAAATATTATATATTATACAGAACAGAATATACCCAGAATGTACCTATTATTCATGTTTTTTTCCATTTATAATGCATTTTATCGAATTCTGATTTATTGAAATTTTAAGTGGATAATAATATTATTTATTAGAATATTACCTATGTATTTGACATTTAAACCGACCAAAAAAAACCAAAGTTGGCAAAAATATTAACTTATTACTATTATTATTAAAATTAATACTGCTTGAATTTAAAAATATATTATTTTATGTATTTTCACAAGGCAAACTGCTGTACATGGAATACGTTCGTGGCTTGGTCTCATTGCAATTTTCAATTTTTTTTTTTTTGGACAATCTTTTAGAATTAAATTACCATGTATTTCAGTATTTACATGTTAACTTTTATAATACAATTTTTCCTGAACCAATATTTAAAAATATATTTACACGGTCAGTCCTGAAACTCTACCCATTCGTTCCCAATATTCATTTTTTAAATTCAAGCATGTTTCCAGCCTCCCTCCTCAAAAAAAAGTAACCGACGAAAATATCCATCAAGTTTTACGAGCGATAAACCGATGATTAGCATACAAGAAATATCGATAAACAATATTCACTATAACCTTATATAAGTCACCTCATACACGATACACCTAACTAATACGCACAATGACTGATATCAACCCAGGTATAGATTTAGAGCCAAGATCGGGGGATTCATTAAAATATACACCACTTGAATACTTATCAGTTATCTCGTTAATTTTTTAATATTATAAAAGTACCTATCAAATCCATAACTATCACTTGAACTCTATTATTTGTATACATCTATATATAATACTTAATATACGTCTCAATCTATTAGAAATGTCTGGGACCCAAATGCCATAAATTCATATAGATATCGATATTATTACTAATTTTTTTACTAACTCATACAATTAAATTATTATTTATTAAAGTAAATAGTTCTTTAAAAAAAATGGAATTGTGTGTGACGTCTGCGTTGTGAGCTCTGCTTCTCTCTATTAAAAAATTGTACCTATTATTACTCATTATTTATTATCAATACAAAAAAAAGGTGGGTAAGTGGATTTCGCTCTGCTGTACAGTAGGTTACAAGTGGGTCACTGTATAATGGATGGTATTAAATTTGAATTCAATGATATAATATCATTGTATAAGAAAAACGATTCTGAGCGGAGACGGTATGTCAGTCTAGGTATAAGACATAATATTATATTATAGTCTATAGTATTTAAAAACAATTGACCTATAATAGGTACCTATAATAAATTCCAAATTAATCATATCATAATATCTATTAGGTACTTATAACGCGTTATACATCAACAATAAACCGTGATACTATCATAGATATAATATAATAGTATACTTTAGAAGTTTCAAGTATACCCAAGAATAATATTATACAATCACAACAAAATAACTAAAATAGTTATTCTAGGTTTTTTTATGTA
>NC_042495.1:93352433-93368575 GCF_005508785.2 Acyrthosiphon pisum
TACAGTCATTTTTTTAAAGTTACACCAAAACCAAATTCAATTTTGTGAAAAATGATTTGCGTAAAAATTCCCGTTTTTCATAATTTTTCTTTGGTTTTTCTTGGCGCTTTTGAAAATTACTGGGAATTTTAAATTTTGACCTCCCCAATGCACCAACGATATTCACTTTCCAACCGAACAAGATACTGAAGTTGAAAATCGAAGCATTATTTCGACTACTTATCGTGTACACACACAAAGAAAAATAAAAAAAAAACACACATCATTGTAAAATCAATAAATTCATCGTTCCACTCAGAATCTAAAAATACAATTTACAAAACAATATTTTAGTCATATATAGGTATAATATTATATATACATGTATGCGTATAGACATGTGGGATAGATATTTTATGCTAACAACTTCCTTTGTATAATTTTCTTATGTCAGGTTTTGGAATAGTACCTATACACGGATATATGCTGACATTTAAATATTCCGGACTCCGGTGCTTAGTGTTAATATTCATTTCTTTTCTTTTTCCATATGATATTATGTCGTTTCGCAATAGCATACTATATTATAGCGATATGTACAAATTTGTACCGTTCGAAATCCGTTTTTTTTTCTCCCGTACCGCACCCGCTGGACGCGTTCTATATATAGTTTGTATACATTTTTTTTTCGTTCACCCGCATTTGGGACGCAATCGGATAATAATATAATAAATATTATGCTCCACTTTACAACCAGTTTTGAACGGGACGCGATCAAAACACGGGGAAGGTAAAAAACTATAATATATAATATACAAATAAATATAAAAGGTCGAAATGCGTCGTGAACGGAATACGCTCGCGGTGTGCGCATATAAAAATAAAAGAAAGAAACAAACCCGGTGTGACATACCGCAGCAGGAGTCGGGTGGGCAGCAGTATTTATACCTAGCTACAACTTACTGCCCCGCGAGCGCTATAATACTTGTGTTCGTATATTATTATTATTCAATATAGCATTTGAAAGCCATAACGATAAACATAAAAATCATCGCATTCGCCGATGTAGACGGTGTATCGTACGGGCAAGATATCGTGGCCTGTAGTGATCGTGTATGGAAAACAGAATCTACTAGCAAATGCGTGTTGGTTACGAACCGCGCTCGCTCACTGTCATTTTTTTCAAAAATATACGATAGTTCATACACATAATTTAGCCGCCCAAGGAAACCACTGAGAATAAATGTAAAAAATTACGTTTATAATCTATATATAGCGGCCATTTGTTAGCGAAACTATCGGAGCCCAGAAATCAGAATCTAAAATTACTGTAAGTATAATATAGGTAGTAGGACATTATATTACTGTATTACTGTGTTTGTCAATCGACGTAACTGATTTGTCTTGCGAGACAAATGTAAACAAAAAAAAATTGTTACCATTTTATTCATGGCACACACACACACACACACACACACACACACACACACAAACGACTGCAGTCGTTAGCACATGCTGAACATAAAACGTTATAGGTATTTGATATTTTACGTCTGCAAGGAAAATCTATGAATCATAAATATGTTTTTGGGGAAAACAATAATAATAATTGCTATAACTTTATAAGCGTTACGAAAATCTATCAGAAAAAAAAGTTGTAGCCAGCTTAAAAATATAATATTTATGTTAAAATCTATAAAACTATATAAATTTGTGTAGCCGAAGTTGTGTAACTGGAAGTTGTCCATTGATCTTTCCTGCACACATCATCCAATTTCTATTGTAATTCAACACCAAATTTATACATAATAAAATGTTTTTAATTTTAATTACTGATTGTAAATATTAAAGTTATATATTAAAGTGTTATAGTTTAATTACTTACATCACATGTCACCCCCAACGCAATAATAATGTTTTACCAATCTAAAACCATAATTTTTTAGGTACCTATTATTGTATTACAATCTGTCTATCTGTCAAATCGTATAAAGGAACATAAATAATGTTTTGGATCATCGGCGTAATACTATTTGGAGTATTATGTGCTGGCTACCTGTGGCGTTCCAACAGAAACTTACCCCCAGGTCCTTGGGGTGTTCCAATTTTCGGCTATCTACCGTGGTTAAATCCAACCGAACCTTACAAAACGTTAACGGCACTGGCTAGTAAGTATGGACCGATTTACAGCATTCAGATGGGCAAACATTTTGCAGTCGTTATGTCGGACCCGACACTGGTTAGAATGGCCTTAGCGAGGAACGAACTAGCAGATCGCACCAACTTCGAAGTTGTCAATGAAATAATGCAAGAACATGGTAGGTACTAATTATACTATAGGCGTACCTAAACTTCCTATATCAGTTTGAATAAGATTATAGAGTATTGTATAGTTAATAGTTATTATGGCTCATTTTAACAATATTTTAAAGTAGGTTTATTTTAAATTGTAATAATCTATACAGGTTTGATATTTACACACGGGCCTCTTTGGAAAGAACAACGAAAATTTGTTTGCAATTGGCTTAAGGTGATCGGCGTGACCAAGTTCGGGGACAAGAAAAATAACTTACAACTACTTATTGCCGACGCCGTGTCTACTACGATCTCGGTAACACTTACACTTTATGCCGAGACAATTATAGATAATTTATAAATATTATATCTACATGTAATTCGGTAATACATATTTTTTTTTTTAGAAATTACGTCAATCAAATAATCGTCCGATTGACACGGGGACGTTTTTTCTTGTACACATAGGAGATTTCATAAATCTCATAGTGTTGGGTAAAGCGTGGCCAGAAGATGACCCTAATTGGATTTATTTACGAAATTTGGCTGAAGACGGATCCAAAAAATTCGCCATAGCCACCCCATTAAGTGTTTTGCCAATATTGAAGTTAGAAACGATTATAATAATTACTCGCTCAATATCCCTATAATATAGTAATGACGTGTTAAAAATGATATATATTTTTGATGTATAATTGTCTTAGGATAATACCGAAATACAGAAATACTGTTTTTGAAGTAATCGAGGGAGTTAAAAACACGCATCTCATATATAAAACTTTGATGGAGAAACGAGGCAACGAAATTCACGAAAGTGACGATCTGATGGCCATGTTCATGAAAGAAATGACCAAGAGAAAAAATGACAAGGATTCCCATTACTTCACCGAAAAACAATGTTGTTTTCTTCTGTCTGATCTTTTCGGTGCTGGTGTCGAAACAACCGTAAATACCCTAAGATGGTTTCTTCTGTACATGGCTTTAAACCAAGAAATACAAGTAATAATCACATTTTTAAAAAAAAAATCTAAATAATATAGGCCATAGGGTTATTATACACGGATATAATCATATATGTAACAGTTTTTTACGAATATTTATTTATTTTTTATATAATATTATGTAGTTCATACCTATTTATAGTTAAAAATGAAAAATGAAAAAAGAAAATAATAAAATACAGGTAGGTATTATTACTGATCTGAATATTATTTTAAACTGTTGATTGTAGGTTAACTGCAGTAGTACATGAATATTGTATATATTATAATGAATTATGCTATCAAATTTAAATTTTTATCAAAATCACCTATTTACTTCTACGATCGTTTTCAATATATTTTATATAATATATCATATGAACACTTAATATAAGCACCTATACAACTCAGATAAACAGATTTTGTAAGAATAAAAAAAAAATAAAAACAAATATACATAGATTAACTTAAAAAATGTCTTGAAATTAATAAAACGGTAACATAATATACAAATATTATGATTTAAAATAAATTATGAGAATTAACTGTGGTTTGTAAGATACCTATATAGTTATTATGTATACATGATAATATATTAGAATCTAAAAATATAAATAACAATTAATATACTAATAAAAAATTAGCGATAACGCGTTATATTGATACGATTTAAATAAAACAAATCATTTTTAGAACGACTTACAGAAATTGCTGGATTCTGCGTGTACCGATGGTGGATTAATAGGTCTAGAGCAAATAGAAAGCATTCCGCTGCTAAAAGCTTGCGTGTCTGAAACGATGCGATTGCGGCCGGTGGCTCCGTCTGGTATACCGCGGTCGGTGAACACCGAAATTACGATTTCGGGATACCGCATACCAAAAGGGACCATGGTTTTACCGCTGCAGTGGGCAATGCATCACGACGAAAAATATTGGACGGACCCGGAGACGTTCCGACCGAAAAGATTTTTGGACGACGAAGGGAATATGATCAACCACAAGGCCTTCATGCCATTTCAAGCCGGTTAGTTATAACTTATATTATAAACGTCGATTTTTTTTTTTTTTTTTTTGATTGAACCAATTTGTCAATATCTTATGCGCTGTTTTCAGGTAAAAGAGCTTGTGTCGGAGACACGCTTTCCTACTGGATACTCTATCTGTTCGGTGCAAATATAATCCACAATTTCAATGTTTCCGCAGAACAAGGTCTATCTGAAAAAGAAATCAACACCATCATGGACGGGGAGTTTGGCATAACGCTCAGTCCGGCCACGCACAAAGTTGTTTTTAAATCTCGAATTTAATATTGTGAATCGGTTCGCAATTTGTTTTCAATCGATTATAAAAATATGATCTTTAAATAAAATATATAAACGTACGAAAATCTATTGTAAATAGGTTATTTTGGATATTACCTATGGGATGTTCGCCAAATTTATGTTTTCCATACCGCCAACTTTCGTACATATTCTTATTCTACATATTATCCTTTATAGGTACCTACTTATCTTACACGGCGATCCCATCGACGTCACCAGTAACGTTCGTCTACAACTAAAAATTACCAATTATTTCAAAATTTTATCTAATCATAATAATTATATTTACAAATCACAAATCACTCGTTTTATGTCATGACGGTACCTACCACTTTAAATTAATATCAGCTCTCCGGACTAAATCAATGTATCGTGTGTGCGTGTGGGAACGGTTTTCACTATAGTCTTATCCGTGTTTGTATAAACAAATTAATTAATCCATAATAATATGCATTTTGCACTTCTGGCGGGAAAATTATTCCATGAATGTAGGAAGTATAATATAATGTCCAAGGAAATTGTAATACTATAATAATAATATAATAAGTAAGTAATAACTAATATTGCAAACATGACCGGTCTGGTCAGTTATATAGGTTATATTGGCAGTGTTTACTATAGGTAATATACGCCTCATATGGTGTCTACCGGTGAATGTTTTTATCATTACCATAATTCATAGCAAAATCATAACTTTTTTCAAATTATTTATGACGATAAACAACAGCGACGTGCTGTGGTAGATTTATTTTAAAAACGGTATGGTAGGTTTATATTATATGGTACCATGGTACCGCATGATACTATACTACTAATATATAGTATAACTATATAACTTGTAATTATTACGAGTCGAGAGTTCGGGTATTATTTAAAACGTGCGTATAATACGAATTTGAATCGCGATGCAACCGATGTACCTAATTTTAGAAATCGGTTTTTAGTCGACACCCGAATACACAACAATACACTATTATATATAGACCGGTCAAAAAGCGTTTCCAAAAAACAATACCAAACATGAAATTTTATTGCAAGTCGTAAAAACCGATGGTTTTTTCGTCTAACGGGCTAGAGTAGGATAATCAGCTGCAATCGTAAACACAATTTTATTAGTGTCTACGGACCATGTGTACCTATATTACATTATTATTATGATTTAGGGGGTGGTAAAGATTATTTTTATTTTTTTTTATTATTTATTCTTCAAGAAGATGGGGCCCATTATTAAAACATGTCCGTTCATTACCATATATATAGTATATAGTAGCAATTTATAATATTAGCATCGTTTGTTCATTATAATATTGTTTTTATTTGACAAAGAGTGTTATAAGGTTTTTCTTTATTACCCCGAAAACGACGACGGTATAAAATAATCGGTGGTCGAATTTAAATAACAGGTTTTTTTCGCCCAATAACCCAAATGAGAATTTAACAAAAAAAAAAACAGACATTTTTCGTTCGTATTATATTCGGTAGGTAGGCCACTAGGGTTATGCCGTGTGTCGCATATATATATAGAATTACGATTTACGAGTTCCATCATCGAAACATAATAATAATATTTTGTTAATGAATTCTTTTCGAATTCTTTAAATGATTCAATACGCGATATCCGCAGGTTTGGGTAGGCACTGTGAATAATAAAATTTTTGTGATGCGTGCCATACCTTCGTATTGTGTTTACTAGTTTGATTTTGGTCTGCCGTTGGTAATAGCAATGCGTAAAAATATTAAATTTTTTTGTTTTCCTTACTATACCAATAATATATCAATATACCTCCGTATTCAACACTGTATACACCTAATACGCTGCCAATTTATAATTAATTTATGTATTTAGGTATACACATTTTATATGATATAAAAAATCCTTTATTAGCTAAATTACATAGACATTGCTCATTCAAAAGTAAATTCATTAAAATTACACATTTTAACAATGATAAACGTAAAAAAAAATACTGAGAGTTTTCTGAGCAATAAGTAATTAGATTACCACTGAGTATATAGTGACTTCAAACTATAACAATGACTCAAAAAAATGGATTCATAATAACGTACCTAAATATTTTGTATGGTACGATATTGTTATATACCTTAAAATAGAAAAAGCATTTCATTTGTTTTGAGTGTTTTGACTTTTTCCAACCATGTACACTCATAATATGTGCATTGTGCAATGTGATTATTTATTATTATTAGGCACCTACTTATTAGAGGTCGATTAATATGCATAATTGATATTACTTTAAAAAAAAAAACAACAAAATTAAAATAATTACAATCTGCGAATACTTGAACACTTAACTATTTATTATTTTTAATTCGTGTGAAACCGTTACAACGACATAATACTGTAATCGATGCTCTATTAAACGAGACCAATAATATTGTAAAGTAGTTTACAAAGTGATTTACTATACTCGGAAGTCAGAGCACCCATCACCCATATGTTCTACGGTCCAAATATAAATCGTATTCTACTTCAATTAATCATATATTAAAATATATATTTGTATAATGCATACGAAGTTAGTTTTAATCAGAATGAAGTAATACAATTAATAAACAAAATTATACATTTGGAAAAAATTCCACATTTAATGTCACTATTAATGTAAAAATGTCAACGAATATTAACGAATATGTATATTGTCTACGAAAATATTTTAAGGGCGTCGGAGCCGGTACGTTTTTAGTACAAAAACATGTCTCGTAGGAAAAACTCTCACGCCCTGTAGTACATTACAGCCGGATTTCGTTCATATTTAAAAGAAGAAAACATTTTGCAGTTCGCACCAAAGCCCGATTTTCAAGATTATAATTTATAACTATATAGACGCTAAAATATGCGTTTGAACAATGCACAATATTTGTTATTTTTCAAAAATTCGGGCTTTGATCTGATCTGAAAAAAATTCTCTCATTTCAGATAAAAAAAAAATCAAAATACGACATATTATAACGAGCCGTGATGGTTTTTCCTGTTAAATCATTTTTGTTGATATAATAAACCGTATCAACTCCCCTGCCATATCGGGCAGTAAAGTAGGTAGTGGAAAAGTATTATAATTAAGTTTAAGTTTTATTATTGCCGATTAAAATATAATTTATATATATTTTAAAATTGTATAAAACTGCGGAAAATTGGAAAAACCGGCACTGACACCCTTAATATTGTAAATTTAAACTCTAGTGTTGTAGATAAATACTAAAACACGAATTATTATTATATGTTGACCGTTATTTAAAAAAAAATATTATTATTTATTTAATTTCCATTTGATTATTTCCACATCATTATTACTAAAAGCTAAATAAAAAAAAATAATAATATAGGTTTATAAATATTGATATGCGCAGTTGTAGTAGATAATGATGAATTTGTTTAGTTTAAAAATGTTATAAGAACGCTCGTCTCCCACACGAGTATTGCTCTGGGAGTCGAATTGATAAATCCACGGTCTTATTAAAGTGTATATTATTTTGAATCGGAAAATAAAACCTACTTACTTATAAGTAATATTATACTTTATTTATACTTGCGCTCGTTTAATAGATATTTTAAAGGCGTCAATTCTTGAGTCTAAGGTGCACACTTGTTGATGCAACATTGCTCTGAAGTAGTTCACACAGTACAGATTTATAAACAAACATAAACAACTCGACTTAGAAGCGGATATGTTGGTTTTAAGGCGATGCGATTTGTCGCTAATAGGTGAATTTTTTTCAAATACAGCAGAGAGCGAGTTCTCCATAAAAAACCATCGAACAATCACATCACTTTGTCGATTGGAATTTGGAAATAGTATTATATCCTATAAAAACGTACTTTAGAGAGGACTCATAGATGATTTTCTTGCTATAATTTCCTCGAGCGTGACGATATTTCCTGACAGAATATTGACAAAAAAACGCTGAAATAATACAATATAATAAATGGCAATGCGTTTTTAAATGAAATCGATTTCGGTTATTATAATATTATGTTGTAGCTATTCTCTCGGTTATAATGATATACAATTCATATAAATTGCAATTTGTTTAATACTATATGCCAAGACCGGGAAATTTATACCTACAAGGTTAAGTATTTTTAATATCATATTATTATATTGCAACGAGAACTTAAAAAGCACAATATTTTCCGTCGACTTTAATATTGCAGGTGAATGACGAAACAAGTTCTAACAAAGTTAGAATCGACTAAAAATAACGATTTTTTTTTCTGACGTTATTCCTTGGATTTATTTTAAAATTATTTTATTATTATTTCGAGAATTGAAAATTAACATTTTTAATAGGATTCCACTCTCCTTGCTCATATACCCACCTATTTATTACGGTGTAAAAAATGTGATAAATGTTTAATATTATTGAGATATTAAATATTTGATCATTATAATATTGTTTTTGTAACTAATTGAAATTATAAAAACCAATTATATGTAATCCAAAATTAGATCAGAATCGTTTTTCGAATGCGACGGATTCATTGCTGCTGTCAAGTTTTTAGTAATAGCAATAAATAATAATAATAATTCACACCGTGAAGTTTCAAAGTAAGCGAAGAGAGACTATAGTGTCTTATGTAGTTATATAGTAACATGAACCATGTAGACATTTTTCTGTTTTTTTTTTTATAATATCCGTAATTTTGATTTTGACATATACATTTTATTTCACACCCGTCAGCACTTTGTCGACAAATTTACACGAAAATGTCGTTTCACCGTGGACTTAGGTAGGTACATTTATATTAATATTTATATTTTATACACTACCCGAATAACTGTAACTTTTAAGTTGTTTTATTATTATAAGTTCGGCCGCGTAGATTTTCCACAGGGTTTAACGCTAAACTGCTTACTCGCTTATTTTTTCTTGCGATTTGTCACACAAAATCTAAGCGTGGACGATTTAGAACAACGCGATATAGCGCAGGAAACCTTATATTTGCAAACAATTTTAAGCATTGGACAGCTTTGATTTAAGACCACCTGATGGTTCTTAGTCAATTAAATTGTCATTCGTGTCGTATTAGTTGCGTGGATAGTTCCCCTGAGGTAAATTAATACAACGAGTGATTGATAAAAACATTCAACATTTAATTTTAATAGGTTGCTTGTACATTGGTAATATATATAAAAAAAACAACAATTATACCTTAATACGAAATAAAACACTACATCAAATAATTTTTATAAAAAATGGTATATGGCACTAAGTACATAAACATATCAATAGGAAAACATGCACTTGTAACTACTTTAAATAAACAAATATAAAATAGTAATATTTTAAACAGTATAAATTAAACTAAACTAGCTAATCAATAAATAGTATGGTCTTAAATTACAATATGTTAGAAAATGTATAATAATATATAATTTATAGGGAACCACGTACGATGTTGGTTATAAATAAATAATGAAACATTTTTAAAGCTAAACAATAATAAAATTACTGTGGAATATTATACTCTAACAAATATATAACATTCCATTAAAAATACATAAACAACCTAAATGAGAGGATCTGAGAATAATAATAATGAAATGAAATCTACTTATTGCGCGCTTTCATGACGACCTTGAACGACTGTGGAGTCAGTGTGATGCCGACTTGACCGTCCATGCTGGGCAGTTCGTCACCATCCGGTAGACATACATCGAATTCGTGTAACAAGGTTGAAAAGAACAAATATAGTTCCATCTGAGCTAACGTCTCGCCCAGGCATTTTCTCCGACCTTTGATAAAAATAAAAAAATAACAATCAATAGCGATTTCATAAGCGCACGTGACTATATGTGTATCTATATATAATATATAGTACGATATAATATCGTTATATTATATGTTTAGAAAAAATATATAATATGGTCTTACCGACTCCGAAAGGTAAAAAACAATCGGGTTTTTTCACTTTGCCTTCGGCATTTATAAATCTCTCCGGCTTGAACGCCTCCGGTTCGTCCCATAAGTTCGGGTCGTTGTGTACGAAGTGTTGTAAAGGTATGATCTGAGCGCCGGTCGGTATATGGTAACCATTGAGCGTTACGTCACTGTTAAGACAATACAAAACTTGATGAAATGCTCGCACGTATGTATAATATTCGACAGCCGACATGTTACATGCCAAACGAGAATAGACAATAATTTACCTGGTGGTTGCGTGTGTCGTGCCCAAAGGCGTGATACTCGATTTCCGGAGTACTTCGTATAAGGTGGCCTGTGTGTAAGGCAAATTGGGGTAATCGTCGAGTACCGGCGATTTGTATTGACCCACTACCGAATCGATCTCGTCCTGCACCTTGGTCATCACATCCGGATAGTGGAGCATGTACACCATGGCCCACAAAATCGTGTTCTTAATGGTCTCCATGCCGGCCGAGAACAAGTCGCCGAGGATTTGTTGCACCTGCCTGTTCGGGTCCAAGCCCTGAAACAGTTGGTCCATCGTGCCGGCTTCCTGGGAACGTTTGATCTCCAACAAATAGGCGTCGACCAGGTCTCGAATGGAATTCGGATCGAACGTGCTCCGGTGCTCTTCGATGATGCTTTGAAAGTACTTGGCGATCTCCTGATGGTTGTTCTTGATTTTTTCCTGTATATTCCGTTCGTCCGTGATGTGACGTCTCGGCAAAAACAAACTCACCGGCCTCAACATGCCGAACAGCTTGAAACCTTCGTCGACCATGTGCATGTACCGCTCGAAACGTGGGTCGTTCGGTTCGAATCTGACACTCATCGTCAACGAACTAATCACGTTGGTGATGGCGAGACACAGCGAACCGGCATTTAGATCTATGGGTTTGCCGCAGGTCTTGTGAAACGTTTCCGTTAGCGTAGATACTTCGATCTGCGTGAAACAAAAAATACACGTGAGTTAGGATTAAAATTAATTTACTACATTATAATATTATAATTTTCGAAAATATTGGTCGCCGTGTTCGACATCGGACCAGGCATAGTAAAATATTATAATATGTATTGACGTTACTCACCATTATTCTGTTTTCCATGTTCAACCTGTTGTGGCCCGTGAACGTCATCCCCATGTGTCGAAGTACCAAGTGCAAAAACTTCCTTTGCGACTCCCATAACTTCCCAGTACTGTTTACGGCTCCTAAACATAAAAAGTAACGTTTCTAATAACAAGTCTGGTCAGTATGGAAATGACACACAGTAATTTTTATATTATTATTATTATTATTATTATTCTAGCCATTATTCGCGTGTCTCGCACACGTTGTGTAATGCAGTATTAGTAGTAGTAGTAGTAGTAGTTGTAGTAGTATTAGCGGTAGTATAGTAGGTAGTAATAGTTGCAGTATAGTAGTGGCAGTAGCAACAGTACGGGCCACGTGATTATTTAATAATTAATATTGTGCCGGCGTATAGTATGTCAAAAAAAATTGCGACACAGTTTCAAAATATTATATTCAACGTGCATGATATCTCGTCATCTCGAGGACACGCGCGTGTATGTTTTATTTGAATAAAAATCTTAACTACAAAAAAATAATTTAATAACTTACGTCGACGGTGCACAACATAACATTATTATGATATTATTATTAATGCGTGCGTTTATAAAATGTCGATTTACGATGTAACGATGACGAGAAAAAAAACCCATGGTCAAAATACAATTACCAACGATCTTATTAAATGTCTGCGTTCTCATTATTATAATATCGGTCGCGTATCGTCATAATAATTATCATTATAATAATACCGGGAAAAAAACCTACCTACGCCCGTCGATTTCTCATAAGTTACATAAAACGTATATATAACATTATTATTATTATTATTATTATTAATTCGTCGAGATAATAATATGACTTACCGTATCCGCCGATGATGTCCATGTACCCGTCGTTGGGCCGGCCGGTGATCTGCTTCATGTCGAACGCGGTCTTGATGAGCTTGTGGTCGCTGAGCAGTATGACGGTGTTGCCGCGCTGCGTGAACGAGCATATGGGCCCGTACCGGCGGGCCAGCTCGTTGTACTTGAGGTACGTGCAGTGGTTGGACAAGAACGGCGCGTACCCCAGGAACGGTACGCCCCACGGCCCGGGCGGCAGCGTCCTGGCGGCCCGGAGCTGCCGGTACGCCGAGTAGGTCAGACCCAGCGCCGCGGCCACCGCGTTCAGCCACAGTTCGCGGCTGTATCCGTCGCCGTCGGACATGGTCTCGGCCGTCATCTCGCGCTGCCTCCTCAGCCGCGCGGAGAGCCGATGTGCCCGATGCGAACGAGACGGGCGAACGGGCGAAGAGCTATTTGCAGCGGCTGCAGGGCGAAGTTCGGAGACGGACGGTAAAATTAATAATATAATATTACGATACGTATCACACGGATATATTAATAAACGCAATTATATAATATAATATTGTGATGTTCTATAATATTATATTACGAGACGACGTTTTTTAAAAAAAAAATTTAACGTACGAACAACACGCCCGACTGCAATGGTATAACGGCGAGCGCGCGAGAGTTCTGCAGCAGTAGCTGGTACGCAAAACAGATAAAATAATATAATATGATATATTATTATTATATTACTAATGATGGTGGTGACGATGGATAATAATATAATAATGTGTGATACAGCGGGCCGCGTAAGTATACTCTGCAGGCAGTGTTTACGCAAGACACGCGTGCGTCGGAATCGAAGAGTTGGGATCACTTTTGAAAATAATCGTGGGAGAGTACTTCTTTTGGTCTTTTATAATATATCGGGGTGTCGAAAGCCCATATAGTAGGGATAGGCGTGTGCGTGCGTGTGTGCGTGCGTGCGGGCGTGCGTGTGCGCGAGGTAGGTACCTCGTATAATACATATTATATTATATACGCGGGTACAACATGTGTTGGCATATATATATATATATATAGGTATATGTATAGGTATACGCGATATACACATACGTATATACACTGCACGTGTGCGCGCATGTGTGTGAGTGTGTGTTTTCTTTCTTTTTAAACATTTTGTTGTTGTTTTCTCTCTGTCTGATCACCGCAAAGCGGACCGACGGTATTATATGTATATTATTGTAGGGGGATACCCGCGACGCGCGATCCGGGGCGGCGGCGGAGGAGGAGCGCGAGAGCGTTCGAGATTTCCTTCCCTTTTTTTTTCGTTTCGTTTCGTTTCGTGTGTCTCACTTTTTTCTCTCCATCACGAGCAACAGGTATCATACCTACCTATGCGTTTATTTTTTTCTCTTCGTCTCACTCTCTCCCTCGCGCACACCCGACTCGCGGTCCCTACTCCCAGCGCGGCGACGACGGCCCAAACGGCGAGTTTCGCCGGGCCCCGGCGGTCGTCGCGCGAACAGACGCGGCCGAGCATTGGGCCGGCACACACCGCGACCACCGATCATTATTATTTCACAAACGTATTATACGTATGCACGCACACTTGTAGATCCTCCCAACGGCGAGCCGCGCCGCGCCCACAACACATGTATTTCGAACGAACGTTATTTTTCATTTTCTTCGATGCACATTTTGTAAATATATAGTAAAATAATGTATGATTATAGTATTTGTATATGTATCTTGTGTGTGTGTTTGTCTATACGTGTGTGCGTGTGCGTGTTTTTTTTTCTAATTTCAATTTTTTAACGTATTCTCGAGGACTCTGAAAATGATGTTCTAGTCGTTTAAATAGTTTATTAGAAAACCAAACATAGGGATATAATATAATAATAATAAATAACCAGAACATAGGACACCAGAAACGGCAAGTTGAGATTGGGAACTTTCGCTTTAGACATTTATATATGTATGTAACGGTCATTTTCACAAAACGAGTCTATTATACTGTTTTGTTTGTGTTTATACGTATGGAAACAAACATTTCTATCCGCAGAACTTTCGTATATTAGGTAGATAATAAATAATAAACATATACGTCTGCATGCCCAGTTTGTTGTGTACGTTGAGTCTAATGTATTTACCATGGGTACTTTTTTAATATATTGTGTTGAGTATAAAGTTTATGATATTTATTCGATTGAATATAAAAAAAGATTATTAACTATCGTAGTGTAAATAAATATTTTATACAGATTATAGACGCAAATAAAGAAATAAATACTATTGATCATTCGGATTGGTTTATAAATATTTTTCTAAGATATATATAAATATGCAATACCAACTATTATTAATCGATAGTGACTTTCAATATTATAGGGATATGTGATATGTCAGTAAAAATATAGATATAATTTTATTATAAAAAAAAAAAATACATACCTACATTGATTTTATTCAGTTCATTAAGTTTTTAGGAAGCGGATTTAGAATAACAAATTCGTTTATAGGTAGTTAACTTATCGAGTTTTAATTTGTTTTATAAATATTTATTGTGATTATTATTATTATTATTATTATTATTATTATTGTGATCTATATTATATTTTTATATTACTGTCATTAATCTATCAGAAAAACTATTTAATATTTAAACAGGCTTCTAAATTACTTTATTTTTATTTTATTTTATTTACATTACACCTACAATCAGAAAATGGACTATATTCCCATAGTGTTAAGCTGATAACAGATAAAGTAATAGCGTATTTACTAAATAAAATATAATAAATATACAGTTAATAACAATATAATAAACAGCAGTGGCTCAGAAATAATAATTGAGAATGTAATATTTATTTAGGTAGATTGATACTTATAGAGTAGGTATACGATTTTATCAGTGGCAAATAATGGGTGCAAATGTACAATAATCTTTCAATAATATTTTTTTCTACAGATTCTGAATGGGTGTGATGAACCGTTGAACATGTGTTGAACTTTGGTACACATTTTTACGACAATTCATGGGTTCTAATGTTCTACAGACAATTAGAAGCCAAAATCAGATTCTGCAATTGTCTTATAAAAAAAAAATGTTAAATACTCTGTGTACATAGATTTTATAAGTTTACTTTTATAACCTTTAATTTGAAAAAAAATGAAGCCATTCAAAAATCTCAAACGTAGTTACTCAACAATTTGTTTTGTTAACGTTTTATAATATTTCAAATCAAGGTGGCATTGAATATTGAAACAAATTATGACTTATTTTGGATTTATTTAATACGATTTATATTTGCCGCAGATATTAGGTAACTGTTATTAAAATTAAAATTTAACCTAATTATTTATTATATTATTTATCATTATACTCAAAAAATCTTTAATTATAATATTTATATTAAGTAATGAAAATATTATATTTTTATATAAAAAAAAAACATCCTATACAAATAATTTTAGTAAAGCACCTGAGCCTGAGAATCATTTTTCGAATGCTAGAACTATGATACTATAATATCCTGAAAATAAGTGAAAAATCTATATGAGTTTACAATTTCTGACTCTCGCGCATGTCGTATCCTGTTTTATTCGTATTTTCATAGAAGGTAATTCGTGATATTTTGAAACTAGGTTCTGAGAGCGTTCAATTATTTTTTTGTGTTTCTATTACTGAAAACTTTTACGTGTGTTCAGTGAAATAAAGAAATAAATATATCGATC
>NC_042495.1:93368675-93369058 GCF_005508785.2 Acyrthosiphon pisum
ACTCGCTTACGAATGCGTTCAAATTCGTACTTGTAGTACCGGATTTGCCACCGTTCATACTACGTAGGAAATTCCTACAATCTCGTTTATTATGTCCGAGTTTACCACAGTAATAACATTTAACATTATTTTTATTAGTAAATTCTTTTTTACCTTTACCATAACTGCCGTTTCTACCATCAGATCTGTTTTGAAATTTGGCTGGAAATGCACTCGATTTCTCTTGTTCACCAACTTCACCTTTGATCTGGATCATCCGTGATTCTTCAATCAACAACCGACTAGTTAAGTTATTTATTGTTTTACTTCCCGTTGGGACTGAATCCCAAGCACTGTAAAAATGATTATATTCCTTTGGTAATGTCATTAGTATTTTTGTCATA
>NC_042495.1:93369108-93371628 GCF_005508785.2 Acyrthosiphon pisum
TCGGATACCAGTAATGCTGTGTCATCTGCGTAAGAGTATAAGTTACAATAAATTTGGAGTATTGACAGTCCTGTGACATATATGATGTATAATAAAGGAGATAAAACTGTGCCTTGAGGTACTCCTAAGGACAAAGTTTTACTACAGCTATATTGATACAAGTCAATCACTACTTTTATTGTTGTTAATGCTATAATTATTATTATTTATAGTAATCAGAAAATAAAGAAATTGTGTTTTAAAATGATTAATTAGTAATTAGAGTTTTTATCTGATAAATTTACAAATCAATCTATAATAATATTTTATTAGGAATACTTAATTATGATATTTTAGTTTAAATTTCGTGTACTTGGGTAATTATTTAATTTTATAAATATAATTAATAGACATTTTTTTACTCGTAAAAGATTACTAACTTAATCAACTTTATATTTTAGTTTGACTTAGTTTTTCAGTAGAAGGCTGCTTTAGATTGCACATAATATAAAAATTAAGAATCATAGGAATGGGTTTACTGCATTTTGTAAATTTAATGTGGGTTATTTCTAACGTAAAAAGGCAGTAACTCCTATGATATGTTTAAAAGTGGTAAAAGACATACAATAAATTAATAAAGTACAAAAAAAAAAAAAAAAAATATCAAAAAATAACATGAACATCTATAAAAATTAATTTAGAAAAAAATAATAACTTCTGGGTTAAAAATTAAAAAAACCTTTAAACACGATTTCCCAACATTTCACATTTTGGATTTACTGCACTTCTTGGTAGCAGGGCAGTAATTGATATTAATGTATTATATATTATTTTTATGTTTAGTTATGTCAGTACGTTATCTGAATCGATTAAAATTTAATTATCTTAATAATATGTAAATAATTTGTTTAAATATTATTAATTTTAATTTTATGTTAGTAGATAAAATTATTTTAATTTTAACTGCTCATGCCAGAACTGCATGTTTTTGTTTTTGTTTTATACTATAATGTTAATGTTATTTATATTTTAGTGCAATTACCAACGAGTAATTCAAGACTGAACTTGTAATAAAAGCTACACAATTTATTTTAATGTTAAATTTTAAATGAAAATGATGCTTTTTTTTTTGAAATTACTAGTGAAAATGTTCAAGACTGTACCAGTATACATAAGTACATAATTTTTTTTTATTTTAACTGCTCATGCCAGAACTGAATTTTTTTTTGTTTTTGTTTTATATTATAATGTTAATGTTATTAATATAAATTTTATATTTTAATACAATTATCAATGAGTAGTGCAAGACTAAACTTTTAACAAGCGGTATACAATTTGTTTTAATATTAAATTTTAAATATGCTTTGAAAACTAAAAATTATATGAAAATTATGCTTTTTTTCTAACATTACCAGTGAAAATGTTCATCAAGGTATTACCTAGTATGTCGCATACATTTATGAAAACTATGAAACAATACCTCGTAAGCCATAAATAAAATTACCAATAATAATAATAATTGGTTAATTTATAAAATAATTAAAATATAACTATAATTTATAGATTATTTTCATATATTTGTAGCAAAATTAGAACAATATTGATTTTATAAACACGTCATTTATGCGTCTCCTGAAAAAAGTAGATTTTGGACTTGCGAGGTATTGCAGTTTCACCGATGATATACGATTTACATCAGTACACCATCATTGAAACCAAATTTGCTCTTGAGTTTTTTTAAGGATTTAAGGTAAGACATATAATATATATTTTTATTACCTACATAGTGTATAAATAGCAGTATATTTTTGATTTATAAATGGCCTCTAAAAAAAACTATCGGGTGCACAAGATAGAAAAAAAAGAATAACGATTTAGAAAATAAATTGTTAGCCACTCAATGGGAAAAATGGATAAATAAATCAAATCAAAAAAATTCTTCATCTGATTCGACTATTAGTTGTAATGAAACTATAGTAGTGAAATTGTGTATAAATAATCGGTAAAATTAATATAATAAAATTCTACCAAATGGTGAAAAGGTTGAGAGTTCATGGCTATTGTACAGCAATAAAACTAAATCCGTTTGCTATCCGTGTATGCTTATCGCAAACAAAACAATGATTTCTCCATCAATAATAGATCCACAACAAAGATTTAATAATTGGAAAAAGTTAAATCCTAAAATACCTGACAATGAGAATAGTAATGAACACCATGCAAACAGGTATGTTTAAATGGACTTAAATTTAATTAAATAGAAATTAAATGCATTATGATTTATGATTAATGATAAATAAAATAGAGGGCGAATATTTTTAATTTTACCCTGACCGCCAAATCTTAAGAGGACGTTATATACCCGCATGTGTTGTCTCCGTCTTACAAGTGCGTAACATAGCAAATTCTACGCTCAGCAGAACACGTGTAGTTCCGTTGGCTTAAAAATTAGAGGAATTGACCTCTGATGAAATCTAAAGGTTAAGATTATTATATAGACAACCTCATGGGCTTTTTATTATATTTTAATTTTAAGGCAAG
>NC_042495.1:93371678-93373022 GCF_005508785.2 Acyrthosiphon pisum
TCATAGAAGGTAATTCGTGATATTTTGAAACTAGGTTCTGAGAGCGTTCAATTATTTTTTTGTGTTTCTATTACTGAAAACTTTTACGTGTGTTCAGTGAAATAAAGAAATAAATATATCGATCACTTAAGACAGCAACATTTAAAAAAAAATTACGTGATATTTGATATTCGATATGCAAATTATTATTTTTTTTCTTTAGATGTACACTTTACAGCAATACAGCATATAAATAAAGGAATATATATATACACCTTTAAGTCTGAGCTTGTGACGGAGAAGAGTTAACAATTATATACAGTAGGTACTTTTTAAAATAAAAGTAAAATTAAATAGGGAATACTATAATAATAGTAGTATATTAGTTCTTAATAAATAAAATGTTGAAAAGTGTAGTATTATGGTATTTATTGCCTATGCATAATTTATTTATAGTAATAAATAATACTAGGTACCTACGCAATATAATAATTAATTTACAATTCATAACCCAGTCCTCTACAAAATCATTTTTTAATTTAAAATTGATAAATGTTGTCAAAAATCGAACTTTAAATGTTTATAAAAAAACTGTGGCCATAATATATTTTTATTATTTTTAAACTGCCATTTAAACAATATATCAGTAGCATTGTATTCAATGTTCAAGCTTTTTGACCTAACAAATAAAATTTTATTGACATTTATAGAAAAAAAACTAAAAAAAGGTGGGTAAGTGGATTTCGCTCTGCTGTACAGTAGGTTACAAGTGGGTCACTGTATAATGGATGGTATTAAATTTGAATTCAATGATATAATATCATTGTATAAGAAAAACGATTCTGAGCGGAGACGGTATGTTAGTCTAGGTATAAGACATAATATTATATTAGGTACCTATAATAAATTCCAAATTAATCATATCATAATATTTATTAGGTACTTATAACGCGTTATACATCAACAAAAAACCGTGGTACTATCATAGATATATAATAGTATACTTTAGAAGTTTCAAGTACCCACGAATAATATTATACAATCACAACAAAATAACTAAAATAGTTATCCTAGGTTTTTAATATGTAATTTCGTCCAAATTTGTACTTAAAATGACTATAAAAATAAACTGCGTGAATGTATTTTTTAGATTTTTTGGTAACAGTATTAATTACTTACGTGGAATCTTGTTTTAAATTTTCAATTCTTAGATACAAAAATTGAACATTTTATAAATTTTTAACTACAAAATAATTTTTCAAATTAAAATTTGATAAATTTTGTCCAAATTTGATCTTTAAATGCTTATAAAAAAAAATTGTGCCTATGTATTTTTATATTTTTCACTGATATTGTACATATATC